>NC_061097.1:22241103-22266103 GCF_015104395.2 Macrobrachium nipponense
GTCGGATCATGTCTTGTCCTATACTAGTACACATACTCTTTGAAAACGCATTAAACCCTCTGAGCACTCAATATTCTTCAGCCTCTTGCTTCCCCTCAAGCTTGTTTGTTTGGTTGTTAGTTTGTTAGTTTGTATGGTGTTTTTACGTTTATTTCTTTTATGATGGCTTCAATATAGAAAACCTTATTCCCAACTTAATTCCTGCAAAGTTCTCTTTCATCTTCTCCCCTCTGCTTTTATTACTTACCCCTTCCCTCTCTGCCTTTCTTCATGGCTACCTCGTCCGTCCTTCTACATACCTGTATTTGATCTTTCCTGGCATGCTACTACAACTCTAAAAGGAAACGTTTAATATGTATACATCTATAGCATTCTTCTCTCTCTCTCTCTCTCTCTCTCTCTCTCTCTCTCTCTCTCTCTCTCACGCATACACATACAGTCTTATACTATATATACATGCGTGCATGTTTTCATGCCCATGTAATTGCAAACGCGTGTAGTGTTTGATAACTTCATTCACGAAAACAGGTATGTTCAACTTCCGCGTCTAATATTCGAACAACACTGCAATTCAATTTCGCCTCCCTTGACCTGCGCCCTTCATGTGATTTTATTATTAGCTTTAATCTAGGAAGTGCGGTACGTCATGGAACACTTAATACAATGCAAGGGATTACAGCGTCAGTCTCTCTCTCTCTCTCTCTCTCTCTCTCTCTCTCTCTCTCTCTCTCTCTCTCTATATATATATATAATATATATATATATATATATATATTATATATATATATATATATGTATTATATGTATGTATATATATATGCATATACATGCAGATAGACAGACGTATTACATTTTGCTTATCTTAAAAGTCCTCCAAGAAGGATTAATTTATAATGCATAATTTTTGGTGACATATTCAGAAATAAATTACAATTTAGTTGTCTAAATATATAAACTATTTCAAACTCTATATTAAGGAAATAATATATATATATATATATATATATATATATATATATATATATATATGTATAATATGGTGAATTATTGATGTGTGCCGACTATGCCAGTGAATTACAGTATTTAAGGAAGAGGGGGGGAGGGGGGGGGGGTGGGCGCCGCAACAGAGAATGAAGGGGGCCGAGAAATAGAAAAGGTTGGAAACCACTGGCTTATGGAGGGCGCTCAAGATCTAAAAACGGGAAAACAGAAGCTGATGCGATTATTGGCTCTTAAAGGACTGTAGGGAGACGGAATATAAAGTCTATTATGAGGAAATAAGCTACTTATTTCGAGAAAAAGAATCTTTTTACGGTAGAACAAAATATCTCGTGCAGAAATAATGGAAAATGGACGGATAAGTTAGTTACGCAAAACGTAAGAGATAAAAATGAAGGAAATGAAAAAAAGGAAGGGAGTGGCATTTTAGTGAGAAAAAAGAAATGTTCTTCAAAGCAGTAAATGAAAAGAAAAATATGAGTGTGAGAGTAAAGACATTATGTCTGGAGGGAAGGAGTCCAATGTTTAAGATATCATTGAGGTTTGGGGTGGTGTTACAGAAGCACGAAAACCGTTGCATAACTGCGGCAGACTAACAATTTTGAAGCCACGAATGAAGACGAAATGAAATATGGGAATGTAAGGCAGTTTATTCACTTATCGATGGTCTTAGCCCTCATCCAGAAATGACATAACTGATGCATCAGTGAAGGGTACTGAACAGCAATTTTAATGGTATCTTTCAGTATTTACCAGACAGATACAGAGTTACGAGGTCTGTGTGGAATCTTCGAAAGAGAATGCTAAGATTATTATCATATGTGTGCTGGATTACCGACATATTTATTAACTCTAACTACGTTGGATGACATTTCCTAGTTTTATTGAGCAAATAACTTTTTTCCATGCATATAAAAGGCATTTGGTGAGTGTCCTCTTCTAACGGAGTATTGACATTGTTCTTCTACTTTTATTGTGATATCTCTTTCCGTTTATTCAGTCGACTGAATTACAGTCACACCATCGGGACTTTATACACTACACTACAAATAACTGAGATTCAGAGCCTTTGTCCCGTTATTTTTCCGAAATAACTTTTTTCTGTGCAATTGAAAAAGATATTACTTATCCATAGTATACTTTACATCCCTACCTAATTTTCGGCAGCATTCTTTATTACTTATATTAGAAAAAAAGTATATTCATAAGAGTCAAAGCAGCCGAAGCCAGTGGGTTCAAAGTTATACGTGACGTAAACAGATGACGTCATGACTCCTCCCACAAGGTGATGACGACAAACAGCTGTCTCTGAAATTCTGAATGAATATTCGTACCTTCTCAAGGCTTCAAGAATGGCGGCTACGATAAGTCATCGGCCCCGTGGTTGCAGGACAGCCTTTGTGATTCGACTTGCACTATTGTTTAGAAGTGAGGAGGCCCGAGGCAAACCCTACGTAAGCTTGAATAGGTAAATGAATAATAAGGTCCTTTTTGGGTAAGGAGTACACCCAGCCATCCAAGGCTACCAAGTTTTCGTCATTTGTTGACTTCCATAAGGTGCAGAAAGATAATTATATTTATTCTATAAAGTAATAGTTGTTGATATCTTCACTTTGTTAATTGATTTTTAATTATATAATTTTTCAATGGAGAAATGGCAATAGAAAGTAATTTTTCGGATTACTTGTGGAAACCCTTTTCTTCAAGGATTCTAGCACTCGACCTCATGGCACAAATCCTATATACTACTACTATTATCATCATTACTACAAAGTGTAAACAAGGAGTATTGTTTGCATTTCATTGTTGCCAGAGGCTGAGAGTTTCTTACGATAGCCAATTATCCATCGAAAAGGAGGCAATTTAAAAACGTCATAAGTTACGTCATTATACATTCGAAAAACATTCCTCTGAGTTTGTTGGCGATGTCTACAAGAAGTCGGTGTTACTCTTATAATTACCAGAATTATGCAACTTTCGTAATACAGAATACAGTCAAAAATTAGGTAGGGATGTAAGATAACCTGTGACAAAGTGTCATCTTCGTCAGGTACGTTGATAAAATTTTATTCCGGAAAAACACCGGGACACCACCGGCTGTGAATCTCATGGTAGTTTGACTCAAATCTTCTCTTATGAATATGCGAATAGACTTTTCTGAACCAAAACTTGCAGAACTTTGGGAATAAGAGATTTTATTTGCTGCTCTAATTTTTCTGTAACGTGAACCTTATAAAATGTCAGTTTAACTTCTTGCACATTAGTCTAGGTTCTCTTGAATAGGACTTTTTTAGTTTTCTGTAGAAGAAAGCTAATTAGATGGATATTTTCTGTCCGCCCTCAGATCTTAAAAACTACTGAGTCTAGAGGGCTGCAAATTAATTGATCATCCACCTTCCAATCATCAAACATACCAACTTGCCGCCCTCTAGACTCAGTAGTGGTTATTTTATTTAGGGTTAAAAAAGTTAGCCATGATCGTGGCTGAAAGCTTCAAGGGGCCACGGCTCACACAACACTATATGTTGTACAGAAAACTTCGGCGCATTTTTTACTTGTTTATTTTTTTTTATTATTCCTGTCTTACTGACTTATATTTTTTGGGCTGCATAATCTTGGCTATGAATACTTAATGTCCTAAGGCACACAGGAGGAAATCAACCTTTCATTTTTAACACCACGGTCATGATAATCGGTTACAAATAACTGATCATTTGTTGGTTTTCTGAATACATTATATATATGCCTGAATTGTTATCTATCCATTACAAAACCTATAAAGAGTATCCTCGTGGGTACGATGAACTTTGTAAAATATATTTCTTTGTTTATTAGTGGAAAGAGTAATTTACATTAAAGTTAGCAGCAATAACAAAGAATATCATTAACACATCTCAACTAAAAATTATTTGGTAATTATTATTGGGAAATATCTCTTTCTACAAAAAAAAAAATTATGAACAGTGCCATTATCATTGTGAACAGCGACGTCATCATCGAGAACAGTGACATGAACATTATGAACTGTGCCATTAGTATTATGAACACTGGCATCAACAACACCTGGGATTATCAAGAGTAAGGACTGGTCAAAATCAATATAAATGCCGTTTGAACAATCAGGACGACTGTTCCAATTTCGTAAGAGGTCAACTTACTCCTGATAAGTAAATATGATATTGTTTCAAGAAATTTCTAGGTAAATATAAGTTGAGGAATTAAATTTAGAAATTACAAACCGACCTAAATTGGATGTTAGACGGATTGTCAAAAGATGGCGACTGGACAAAAAAATAAAAACATAACTAGGTTTGTGAAATTATTCCCTGAATGGTTACAAGCGTAAAAAAAATATAAAGAATGATAGGAAACTATCGTCATTAGAATGGAAAGATAATACGATAATACTCGTTTGGATAATAGCTTTATCCTCCTCATTAACGAAATCTACGTAACTACTATGAGACTCAGGGCTTCTGTAACACGGTTTTTTGGCAATAACTTTTTATCCATGCATTTCATAGATATAACGCTTATTCAGAATACACATTATATCTACACATAAATTTTGACTGTATTCTTAATTACATAGGTTGAATAAATTTGGTACTTATAATGTAAAAGTGACTTTTTTTGAAGACGGGCCAACTTACTCAGAGATAAGGTTTCGAACGAACTCGTTACGTAACTTATGACACCATTTCTTCCCTCTTTCTCGATGGATGATTGGCTATACGTAACGAAGGCTATACCTCTGGCAACAATGACAAATAATTTAAATACAAGCAAAGCAGTACACCTTTATGAACTCTGAATCCTCTCCACTGATAATTGTCATAATGAACAAACCAACAAAATATGTTAATAAATACAAAAACACTTCGATTATCAGTCTAACTCCCAAAATAAGTGTCCTAGTAAATTATAATCTACTTTATAGGTCAAAATCAGATTGACAAGATGTAGGGAATAGTTGGTAATTTTCAAAGACATAGTAGACAAGCTTGATTTGATAACTGCTGTATCCAATGTCAAGTAATTTTTATTTATCGGCTATCTACCTATTTACTCAAAAAAAAAAAAAAAAAAAAAAAAAAAAATAGACGGTACCGTATTTTGGCTTTAAACCTTCACCAATAATTATCGTCAGAATGATGACTTCATGAGGCTGCACCCACTTTAGCCTCGTTATAATTCAGGATAACAATGAAGGCTATCATGGAAATTGTTGTATTAGAAAATCTAACTTCTGGCTATAAAAACTCATTTCTCGAGTAGTTGTAAGAAGAGCTAAATGATCCTCAGGGATCCCAGCAGTTGGTCTAAACGTTTAATTCATGTATATTGCTGCTATTACTAATTTTGCGGCACTACTGCTACAGTAGTATTACTACGCTAGCACAGATACCCCACCCACATCTATGTATCGTTCCGCCATTCATAAAGTCTTTATATCCAACATGGTCGTACAGACTAAAGAAGAAGAAAAAAAATGATATCGGATGATCCGTTGGTCTGCTGGAGATTTTAGCACATATAAGCTTGTATTTACTTTGGATAAAAATCCTATTTTAACAAAAAGTTATATAAAGACTGTGTACATACAATCTCTCTCTTTCTCTCTCTCTCTCTTGGTGGCATAGTGAATAGTTAATGGAAATGTTCAAAATCCTGAATGACATTTCAAGTATTATAATCACGTTACGCTAAATACAAATCAGACCATAAACATTGGATTTAAACTAAAAACTGAATAATTACCTATTCAGGCTATAGTAAGTATGGCCACGGGCTTTCTCTTGACTGCAATAAAGTTGCAAGTCGTAAGACAAATGCCACCCCTTTTGCAACCACGGGGACAATTCCAAATCCTGTTAGCTATTCTTGACTACTATGGGTTTCAGAGCCGATGGAATAAGGTGAATGGGTTTCTGTCTGGTGAATGGGCGGGGCAACATTTCGTAAAACGATGTTTACCTTGCTTACGTAATGAATGTTTTTCGACTCTTGGCTCGCAATCATTGGCCATGGCGTCGGCTAGATCATTTTTACTCTATAAAAAGTTAAAAACTATCGGTTTTAGGGTATTGATAATGCTGACAAAATTTGTGTGTGAGTTAAAGTATACACTATGTCAACTTTCAGCTACATCCGATGCTTTGATAAGGAGCAAAATAAAAAAAAAACAGTGTTACAAAGGCCCTGAATTTTATAGTAGGTCGAATTTCTATGATTTCTCAGATGAAAACGAAATACGAACAAATCCTTTAATCCGACATTTTAAATCTGCGCACAGAATGATGAATACAATACAATCTACAATCTGTATCGTTTCTGAAGCAATCAGATTCGAGTACCTTTGTGAGTGTGTGTGTGTGTGTATGTGTGTGTGTGAGAGAGAGAGAGAGAGTGAGAGAATCGCGTAAAAGCCCGAATCTTAGAGGAGAGAGAGAGAGAGAGAGAGAGAGAGAGAGAGAGAGAGAGAGAAGTAGTTCTGGCTGCATGGATGACAGTTTAGTCAAGAATTTAAGGAGTCAAGAAGGAAACGGGACGAAATATAGAGACAGGAGGCATTCGAGGGGAACCGACTTCGCAAAAGCTCTGGTGCAGAAGATCGGTGGAATGAAGAAGTCTAGTCTTGGATCAGAAGTGAAACTTAATCTTGGATTTAAGCCATTTTTATTTTTTTGTCTCCAAAGTTATTTTATACTGAATTCGCCATAAATAAATATAACTATAAATTCAAGTCATGCTTAGGTTCTATCCTCACTTTCAATTTACAAATGAACTCGGACGTTCCTTGACAAGATTTTAATCGTCAGACTAAAACCTATTATATTAGCATCACTAAAATTGACAAATTTATACGATCCAAGCATTTAATGCACTACAACCAACTAACCCAGTGTAACACACCGCTAATGCTTGCATGGCGAAGTTATTCAAAGAGCTAAGATCAAGTACGAACAGTCATGACGCAGACCAGTTCCTCATTGGACGAATGGCTTACGTGCTCGCCTACCGATTCGGTAGTCGCGAGTTCCATTCTCCGCTCTGCCAATGTGAAATCAGAGGAATTTATTTCTGGTTTAGCAGTAAGTCCCGTTGCTAGTTAACCAGCTGGATTGGTTCCTAGCCACGTAAAAATATCTAATCCTTCGGGCCAGCCCTAGGAGAGCTGTTAACCAGCTCAGTTGGTCTGGTTAAACTAAGATATACTGAACATATGACGCAGACCATGGCAGCAATTAAACGTAATAAGTGAATTTATCCTGATCTAGCTATCTTCATAATAAAGCAAGCAATGCTACTTCACAAACAGTATATTCGCTAGTTCTTTTCATCAAACTTTAAAAGTAATTCACGTTCTTTACAAATTTTATCATTCCACATTTTAACGCGTATTTCACCTCTCACACTCGTTCCCTTTCCAATTTTCGGATCTTTCCTAAACAGTGGCTATAGTAGATTCACATCAACCATGCATCCGATGTCTAGGCCAGTCCCTTACGACGCTTCTGATTGGCTGTTGATAACCAATCACAGGGCTGGAAACTCCCAGTCCCTCTCGAGTGTTCATATAGGCAGGATGTATGTTCCACCTCCTCTCAGGGATACTTTTGAAAGATATCTCTAAAGAGAGATGGAACATAAATCCTGCTTATGTAGAAGTCCTAGATAACGAACCCAGAAAACCCCTGGAGATCACTATCTACGATAGATCCCAACTTTCTACCCTACCCACCACGATAACTTTGGGCAAGCGTTAGTGTATAAGCAAATACACGTCGGTTTGGCTTATTGAAATAGATATAATATTCGTTGGCTCGTCAGATTCAAAGGAGCTTTTTTTAATCTTCACTCGCCCTTACAACAAAGCTCCTTCATGTCAGTGAAGGTTTTTTTTCCTTCATTTCAGTGAAGTTTTTTCCTTCATTTCAGTGAAGGTTTTTCCTTCATTTCAGTGAAGTTTTTTCCTTCATTTCAGTGAAGGTTTTCCCCTTCATTTCAGTGAAGTTTTTTCCTTTATTTCAGTGAAGGTTTTTCCTTCATTTCAGTGAAGTTTTTTCCTTCATTTCAGTGAAGGTTTTCCCCTTCATTTCAGTGAAGTTTTTTCCTTCATTTCAGTGAAGTTTTTTCCTTCATTTCAGTGAAGGTTTTTCCTTTATTTCAGTGAAGATTTTTCCTCTATTTCAGTGAAGTTTTTATAATTTCAGTGAAGTTTTTCCCCCTTCATTTCAGTGAAGTTTTCCCCTTCATTTCAGCGAAGGTTTTTTCCTCCATTTCAGTGAAGTTTTTTCCTTCATTTCAGTGAAGTCTTTTCCTTCATTTCAGTGGAGTTTTTTCCTTCATGTCAGTGAAGGTTTTTTCCTTTATTGCAGGGAAGGTTTTTTCCCTAATTTCAGAGAAGGTTTTTTTCTTTCATTTCAGTGAAGGGCTTTTCCTTCATTTCAGTGAAGGTTTTTTTCCTTCATTTCAGTGAAGGGTTTTTCCTTCATTTCAGTGGAGGTTTTTTTCCTTTATTTCAGTGAAGGATTTTTCCTTCATGCCACTCACAGGTGGGATGAACTGGCCCTTCGTCAACAGAGAAATTACCATGAATTTTCCCGTGGCGCTTTCTGCTTGCTGTTGTATGAAAAAAAAGAAACATTACGAGATAATAAGTATCCCAGAATGATGGTGATATCACACACGCACAGAGAGAGAGAGAGAGAGAGAGAGAGAGAGAGAGAGCTGTGTTTACGAAGGAAGTAGTTACAGGTTTCTTACGCCTTCTGAAAGTGACGTCATAATGAAAACAAGAAACAACGAGGAAAAAACTGAAGATTATAATGACAAAGCAAAACGGCAGGAGAGAGGAGAGAGAGAGAGAGAGAGAGAGAGAGGAGAGAGAGAGAGAGAGAGAGAGAGAGGGGTCTGAAGATCATTCTTATGGATGGAGGTAGATTGAATGAGCAGAATATTCTATATAATATAAAGTGAGAATCATTAAAATTTAAAAGAGAGAGAGAGAGAGAGAGAGAGAGAGAGAGAGAGAGAGAGAGAGAGAGAGAGAGAGAGATGTGGTCAGTTCTGGTTGTTTGGTCGACAGCTGAGTCAAGCATTCGTGGACCAAAGCATTAGACAGATGAGTACTGATGGAAACATAGACATTCCTGGCGAACAGATTTCCCCAAAGCTCTGCTGCAAGATAACGGAGGGATGGACTCTAGTCTTGGAAGAGCAGCGTAAATATGAGATCATTTAAAACTGAATTCGAATCCAGGTTATAGAAAAAAAAGTCATGATAATCTTTCCTAGATAGTGACCACCAGGGGTTTTAACCCGGTATATATCCACCATTCGGTATGTTTAGTACAAGCCCGTTGGGGCTTACCGTGTAAACATAAATAAAAGACTGTAAATATTATATAAAGATAATAACCGCCCCCCCCCCCCCCCACCAAGAAATGTAGTGAATTTTCCCCTTGTGACTTTTTTACCAGCCACTATAAATTAATGTGATTTTCCTACCCCCCAATTTTTTTTCCCTGTGACTTTATTACCGATCATCCCGATTTCAAACCTACTTTTTATCACAGCTAACTTCCTGCATTATTCTACAATATGAATAAATAATCAAAATAAAGTAGAGACTTGCTTCCCGTTCCATTATAACTTCAATTTACAAATAAACATTGATGTTCATTACATGATATAAGGTTGCAGCTGAAAACCTATGAGATCAAAATATCTTAACTTTTCCATCATCACTGAAACTAACACATTTCTACGACCAATCTTTATTAAGAGAAAATAGTCACGGTTATAAATATAAATTTATCCTCTGTTTCATTGCAATCAAAAGCCCAGTGCAACATTTCTAATGCTTGCAACAGCTTGGTTAATCAAAAATATACGATCAAGTACGCACAGTAATTAACGTATAACATATTCGAAAATAATGTGCATTAAGTGAATTTCTCCTCTATTCGCAACCTTCAGCAAAACAAGCGGTGTCAGGCTCTTTTCATTAAACTTTAAAAGTCATTCGCTTTCAGTCAAAGTTTATCATTCGAGCTTCAAAGCGCACCTCACGCTCCTCTCCCCAAGACCTATACTACCAATATCCTACATTATCCACTACGATACCCATGATTCTTATAACATTGTACTCTATTAATCCTGGGGTAACCGTTTGTGAGTGGGCGAACACACGGCTATTGGTTAACTGAAATGGGTGGAATTTGTTGCCTCGTCAGTTCAAAGGAGCTTTTTTTATTTTTTTATATCCACTCGACCTTACCACACAACTCCTTCCATTCAGTGACGGGGTTTCCTTTTCATGCCACTCACTGATTAGAGCTGGGATGAATTGGCTCTCCGTCAACAGCGAAATGACCATCAATTTTCCCCCAGGCGCTTTCTGCTTGATATTTCATGGGAGCCATAACGAGGCAATAAATATCCGAGAATGATGGGGAATATCCTCACCAAGAGAGAGAGAGAGAGAGAGAGAGGTCTTACGGAAAAGCTTAAAAATCAAAAGAGAGAGAGAGAGAGAGAGAGAGAGAGAGAGAGAGAGAGAGAGAGAGAGAGAGAGGTCTTACGGAAAAGCTTAAAAAATCAAAGAGAGAGAGAGAGAGAGAGAGAGAGAGAGAGAGAGAGAGAGAGAGAGTTTAGTCAAGTATGAATGGACAAAGCAGCGAAAAAATGGAGGAATGAGTTTTGTCTTACAATTGCATTGCAGATATGATTAACCTAAAATTGATTCCAAATCCATTTTTTTCCCGCTTGGTTTATCTTTGAATAAACTCTACAAGAATTGAAAAATCCTTAAATTCAAGATATGCTTCCGTTCTATCGTCACTTTAGCTTACAATGAACACTCACGTTTGTTTACATGATTTAAAGAGAATGGAAGTCCGAAATTTAAGATGAAACTAAACTACATCTTAAAACATTACTTAAACTATCTTTAAACCATTTAAGCACCTAATAAATTCTGCCTAGAAATACAATTAGCTTTAAACTTCTTTTTAATCAACTAGCTATATGCGATATCACTTACCAGTTGAATAGCTTAGGTCATCAAATACATAAGAGCAAGTGCTTAAGGTCATAAACGTAGACGATGTAAACAATAAGGAAATGCCTTGTTAACTATCTACCTTCTTCAATAAAGCAAGCTATGGACCTGCACGAACACCAAATTTACTACTTTTAGTTTTCTGTAAAAGAAAACTATTGCATCGTCTTCGTCTGTCCATCCGCACTTTCTATCCACCCTCAGATCTTAAAAACTACTGTGGTTAGAGAACTACAAATTGGTTAGTTCATCATCCATTCTCATATCAACAAACATACCAAATGGAAGCCCTCTAGCCTCAGTAGTTTTCATTTTATCGATGGTTAAAGTTAGACATAATCGTGCGTCTGACAACGCCATAGGACACCGGTCCGTAGCTGGAAGCTTAATGGGGCACGGCTCATACAGCATTATACACTACAGACAACTCGATTGCCTTTGGCGCATTTTTTACTTGTTTTCCGTTGTACTTCTTACAAGACAATTAACTGTCTGTTTCAGTATTATCATCCAGCATTTAACTACGCACCTTACACCTTACCCCTGACCTTATTCCAATTTCCTATCCTACCCACCACAATATCTTTGCCGTTGGGACTTTGGGCTTCGTGTGTGGGCGAATACTGGTTCTATTTGGCTCATTAAAATGGATGTCATATTCGTTGGCTCGTCAGATTCAAAGGAGCTTTTTTATGACACCCACTCGTCCTTACCACAAAGCTCCTTCCAATTTAGCGATGGAGATTCCTTTCATGCCCACACACTGATTAGAGCTGGGATGAATCGCCCCTTCACCGACAGTGAAATGACCAAACATTTTCACTTGGCTCTTTCTGCTTCATGTTTTATGTAACGCCAAGAAGCATAACGAGGTAATAAATACAAGAGAATGATGGCGATATCATCACCACCACGAGAGAGAGAGAGAGAGAGAGAGCTCTTCTAGAGCCCACTGACCCATCCCATTTCCCCATCCCACGCACCACATTATCTTTGCCATTTGGACTTCGTGCAACCATTTGTTTGTGGACGAATACTCGTCTAGTTG
The DNA here is from genome assembly GCF_015104395.2 of Macrobrachium nipponense. Classification (NCBI taxonomy): domain Eukaryota; kingdom Metazoa; phylum Arthropoda; class Malacostraca; order Decapoda; family Palaemonidae; genus Macrobrachium; species Macrobrachium nipponense. The sequence goes on from NC_061097.1 coordinate 22,253,220, forward strand.
GCTTATTGGAATGGATGTCATTCGGTGGCTCGTTCGAATCAAACAGTTCCTTCCGCTCAGTGAAGGTCTGTCCTTTCATGCCACAGCTGATTACCAGAATTGGCCACTTCGTCAACAGTGAAATGACCGTGAATTTTCACTTGCCGCTCTCTGCTTGCTCTTTTAAGAGAAGTAAAGAACCATAACGAGGTCATAAATATCCGAGAATGATGGTGGTTATCACATCACCGAGAGAGAGAGAGAGAGAGAGAGAGAGAGAGAATAAATAGATGAGAGGGAGAGGTGAATCACGAATAAACTTGAGATTGCAGGAGAAAAGCCTTTTAACAACTGAAGATTATAATGACAAAGCAAAACGGCAGTACAGAGAGAGAGAGAGAGAGAGAGAGAGAGAGAGAGAGAGAGAGAGAGAGAGAGAGCTTATAAAGGGAAAATTAATTAAATGGACTCTTGCTCCACGGGCTACCCGTATGATAAATTGGAATAAAATTCTCCGAAATGAGAAAGTTTGTCTTCCGAAATATCTGTATCATAGCTGAGATCTAAAAGCGCCATTAATTAGGTCACTCGATGCTCATATACTTATACATCTCGACAAGATATTGTGCATATTAGGAAACCTTTCTACGTTGGTTAACTTTGAAATTTTCCTGCCAAAAAGTTAAAAAATTTACATATATTATTACATAAACCATAAAAATACATGTCGATTTATTTTGAATTGTTTCTACACCAAAGAATATTTAAATGTGAGTAATTAAAGAAATGCAACCAGGTTTTCCGGTATCATGGGCTATTTCTCCAAGGATGGATTATCCGTAGAAGGTAATATCTGTAAATGGAAATAAGATTATAATACTGATATAAACGATGTTCAGCACACACACACACACACACACACACACATATCCACAGAGAGAGAGAGAGAGAGAGAGAGAGAGAGAATGCAGACAAACGTCTTTGCGCTCATATGCGGGTGCTTGCATCTTGCCTCCCTTATATATTTATCTGAAATATTGAGGCATTTCTGACCGAAATATAATTTCAAGCAAGATAGACTTGACAAACATATGAGTTAAGACTCGTTCAAATTCATACCAGTGTAGCGTAGTATATCAGTTGTTGGAGGTTCAGCACTAGAGCTCTATCAAAGTTTTTCTAGTGACTGCCAACACGACTGTAAAAGTTTGGGAGCTGTTTCTAAGCGCAGTCACATTTGTTATGAATAAATCGTTAGCAGAGGGTGGAAGGAAATAATATGAACGGAGGTACAGTAAGAGGAATGAAAGGTGTTGCAGCTAGGGGCCGAATTGACGCTGTAAAGACCCTTAAGTAAAGTCTACGGTGCACCGAGTAAGGTGTACTGACGGCACTATCACCCTAAGGGGCTGAAAAACTGTAGGTATATTAACTTGAGGATAATTTTGCAACAGCAGGAGATGGCTATTGCAGATGAATGTCACATCCTTCAATGCCATTATGGCGCACAAAGCTTTTGCGATGGAGAGATTTCCCTTTTGGGTCATCCCATAACCGGATCATGTTTAAGGATGATGTACGTACATACACTCGTCACCCCCCCCCATCCCCCTTCTCTCACCCCCCCCCCCCCCGACTCACTCTCTCTTCTCTCTCTGATAACCCTCGTTTGATTTTTCAATATTATCAACATGTAAGGTTTTCTAGCGCTTAACCTTATATTAAATGTAATAATAATATAATCATCTAATAATATCATCACACATCATCATCATATCATCATCATCATCACCACATCACATATTTCTTATTAGAAAAACCCGTTCTTAATGCTACGAATTTCTTGCTGGAATTCTTTTATATTCTTGAATTATCTATACCAAGAATTTCAGACTGGATTTCTTTTTTATTCTTGAAATATCTACAAAACTCAAGTTCCCGGGAAGGTGAAAATCACATAAGTTATGCGCAATAAAGTAAAAAACTGAGGTATTACCACTAAATAAATAAGTGACAGTAATAAGCTGGCCATGATGGGACAGCAATCGCTTTTTGAGAAGGAAAAAAAAAGAGACTGGGATTGGGATGGGTGGGGGGCAGGGGGGAGGGGGGCTTCTTCTGCAATCATATGTGTGGATTTGGTCCTCTACTTTCGGATGATCGAATTCGATCGTACACTGAGTTCGAGAAAGATCAGGAGATCAGTAAGAAATATATGAGCAAGCACACATACAAACACATTATTATGTATGTGATATATGGATATATAGATATATATATATATATATATATATATATATGTAGTGTTTACATAATAAAAATATGGAAGTTAGTCATCCATATATATAAAAGTCTAAAACTAAAGAGGTCAACCAGATTGCTTGCAGGAAGTGATCAGACTAGAGACGCTAAAGATGACGTATACAATAAGTATGTAGGCTAAGATAACAGCCGTCACCTGTAGTCATTCAATTGTTTATAAACATTAGTCCAAGCTCCCTGCTTGAGACAACTTACCCCGACCTATTATTCAAACGGCCTACGTGATCTGTAGCGTGTCTCATTCGATTGTGTGTTCGTATGAAACTATGTCATCTGATAGTATGTTCATATGTTCGAACTACTGTCTGTTCCTTCATAACTTGTAACAGAGATGGTAGACAGGCAGAACAGAGTTAGCTATCGTCATTAGAAGACCTGTACCTCTTTACCTAAGCTTTATCATGTAGAGGAATAGGATTAGCCATCATCATTGGCAGAAGCGATCAAGCTATCGTTATTAGAGACTTGTACAATCATACCTGATCTTCATCATATAAAAACTTCAGAAGAATATACTATATACCTTGTGTTTTCTACAAGAACCTCACCGAACCATGAGTTTAAAACACATCGTCGTAAAGATAATACCGACTTCGTAAGTGATCTACAAAACCCAGACACTCCATTGAGATGGAAGTGGCAATACCAACCGACTTAGCGTATAGATTATCGCTAGTCTAACATTACTCATAGGGCGCCTTTATCATACAAGGCACAAGCCCTAATATTGGTGGCAATATTGCTTGCAGGAATGTGATCAGACTAGAGACGCTAAAGATGACGTATACAATAAGTATGTAGGCTAAAGATAACATGCCGTCACCTGTAGTCATTCAATTGTTTATAAACATTAGTCCAAGCTCCTGCTTGAGACAACTACCCCGACCTATTATTTCAAACGGCCTACGTGACTGTAGCGTGTCTCATTCGATTGTGTGTTCGTATGAAAACTATGTCATCTGATAGTATGTTCATATTCGAACTACTGTCTGTTCCTTCATAACTTGTAACAGAGATGGTAGACAGGCAGAACAGAGTTAGCTATCGTCATTAGAAGACCTGTACCTCTTTACCTAAGCTTTATCATGTAGAGGAATAGGATTAGCCATCATCATTGGCAGAAGCGATCAAGCTATCGTTATTAGAAGACTTGTACAATCATAACCTGATCTTCATCATATAAAACTTCAGAAGAATATACTATTTTTATACCTTGTGTTTTCTACAAGAACCTCACCGAACCATGAGTTTAACACATCGTCGTAAAGATAATACCGACTTCGTAGTGATCTACAAAACCCCAGACACTCCATTGAAGATGGAAGTGCAATACCAACCGACTTAGCGTATAGATTATCGTAGTCTAACATTACCTCATAGGGCGCCTTATCATACAAGGCACAAGCCCTAATAATTGGTGGCCAGCGTACCAGAAGAACTCTACAACGTCCTACGAAGAAAAACCAGAATAATAAAATCATGTATCATAAGAAGTCAACGACGACGGAAGCAGCAGATTCTTCAAGCAACATAGTGAGCGACTTCAGAAAACAATAAGAACTCTTTTAACGACGACGAAAGCAAGAGATTCTTCAAGCAACTTAGTATCATCATTAGTGAATAACTTCAAGAAACAAAACCGACGTGTCCTTTTTTCCTACGACAAACGCAAGCTTCGCTCTCATTAGAATCATCAAGAAAACATCGTTAGTGAGCGTTTCGGCACTGCAAGAAACAAACCGAACGCGTTCTGCAGCAATCGGATCTTTCAAGGGCTCGAATCATCGAAACAACGCGCACGGGGGAAACTGAAGCCAAACCGCTAAATAGAGAAGGAGGACCAAGGCCGTGTGTCGTTATCGGAACACCGTGACTTCCACAAAAGCAAGCTAAGTACAATTTTTTTATTCATTTGGAGTAACTTTGAGTGTTTCCTTACAGGTAGATTTCGTATTCCTGTGGCTGAAGTTACGAGACATTCTTAATCTTACTTTTTTACAGAAATTATCTATATCATTGAGATTTCGCTACTGCGAGTTTTTATCTTTGAGTGTCTGTTTTTTCCAGAAGTTCTACTGAAATATCATAATCATATACTATGTTAATTTATCATTTTGGGTGATTATTAATCCCTTACGTAACAAATCATATTAAACAGTGAATATGCGTTTACGCAGTGGACGTCTGTATTTATACAGATGCATGGATAGGGTCGTTAAGCACCGTAGTGATTAGAAAACACACAAAAACACAAGTGGAACACCCGTACAAATCTATATAAATTAGAGGTAACACTATTTCGGGTCATGACAATAAATGCTCCTTTGCAAAGTCCCGATCGCAGTTTTAGCCTTGAGTTTTTTGAGTTATATAAAAAATTCGAACCTCAATGACTCAACTCAACTTTAAAAATATGCTGGATTGCAAGGAATAACATGTCTGTAAAAACTTTCATCAGGCTAAATGCGCTGACCAGGATCCCTCACTATTTCAAATTTTAGCAAAGAATGAAGTACACAGTTAAAAATTGAATACAGTAGAGATAACTTGTCTTATTAGTAATCGCTCAGTTCCTAATAGTTCATCATTCATTGCTTTATACGTAACCAGCAACATAATGCTAAAAACACACGATACGTTGCCGATGGTAATAAAGAGAAGGATCCTAATTATTACAAAAAGAAATAGAAACAGTAGCCCGTTCAGAATCAAAACAAGCAAACTCGGTGACTGTGTCACCTAGTCAAGCGGTCAACGGTCAGTCGAAAAACTGCCGAAGTGTTCAAAGCAAAGCAAATTCCACACAATAAGCGACTCTAGCAGAGTGGGGAAAAGCGATGTTGGTTCATACCAATATCTTTTTGAATTAAAAAGGATTTTTCCTATGAAACACACGACCGTATAGTAATCAGAGCAGGTTTCGTTTTAATTTTAATACAAGTTATTAAATAATACTGGTGGATTAAGCCCAACTGTACGCGCCGTCAAAAATTAGAATATCTTATTTATTCCTTTAGTACAATTAATTACCAGTATTTACGGACTCACCGTCTGTTGTTCGAACTTCCCTAATGAGAAGTCCGGATAAGCGAGCGTTTACAGATACCTCTATAGTTATAAAAAATGTTGATCTGTATGTAGTGTAATTGTAAGATCCATCTAGGGGTATACAAAATATTATCTTACATCCTGCAAAATAAGGCGTGTTTATCAAAGGTAAATCCTATAAACCTTCAAACTATTAAAATCCGTTTGAACAAAAATGAGACAGTTAATCAAATAATAACTTATATCAACGGAACTATACATTTGTCTCATAAATCGTAACAATTGTTCAAATGACCCAACAGAATTCTCCCACAACCGCAGTCGCACTTTGCACGCAAAATTCGAGAAAACATGCACCCTCGAACGTCTTAGTGCGTGTAAAAGACTTTGCTGGGAAATGAAATTTTAATCCTTCCCGACACTCTGAAATATAACGATTTCCGCGCACAAAGCCCTAAAAGTATACATATCGTGGATACGGAAGTTATAAATATCGCATTTTTTATTGTTGCTAATTTTTAATCACGCCCAACCAGTCGTGGATGAATCTCTCTGATAATCTATCTAAAGTAATATCCGTAAAGTCATTCAAGCAGAGTGATTCAGCAGAATTTTTTTTTTTCTCTTTTACCTGAATACCAGGAAGTTTCTCCACTAGCGAGTGATCTCTGGGGAAAAACGGATGTAATTTAACACAAAAAAACACGGTCTAAGGGACAAACATAAAGATATTTACGTACCTTCGTATAGATTCTCAATGAAATTTCAAAATAGAGATAAATGACGAAGTTTGAAAAATGTTAGTAATAGGAGTCATTAGGAAATCAATAAGCCCATATAATTTTTCCCTCAAATGTCATGCCATAAAAGATCGGATTTCGCGTATCTGCGTAGATTCTGTCGCTTAAACAAGGAAACGACTTCCGATAGTTTCCAGTGCGATGTACCGACGACATCTTATCTCTGTTAGGTTAGAATAAATTTTTTTCACCAACTTGGACTTACTTAAAGGCTTTTACCTGATACCATTACCTAAGTGATTGTACCTCATACACCGTTTTTTTTCAGCACACTCAGGGGACATTATCAATTTTTACGTATGCCTCCGGCTTACGTTGCACCCCAATTACAATATAGTGTTGGAGATTTTTAGGGGATACCCTACATGCCTATATGGATGATCTTGTAATCTTTTCTAATACCTTAGAAGTACATTCACATAAAGTAGAGCTAGTGCTACAGAGACAAAGACAAATAATCTCAGAGTAAAATATCTAAATGTGAGTTTTTTAAAACCGAACATGTTTATCTGGGTTTTATGTGTCTAGTCAAGGTCTTAAAGTAGTCCATGGTAAGGTGTCGGCTATTCATAACTTTCCGGTACTTATTGACGTAAAAGGGGGGATACAGCACTTTTGCGCTGTAGTGGGTATTACAATCGTATGTAAATATGTAACTCTTCAATCATGGACAGCTCCTTTAACAGATCTTACGAAGAAGAGCGTAGATTTATTATGGTCTGAAAAGCATCAACAGGCGTTCGATATCTTAAAAGCGAAAAATGCAGCTTACCTAACTTAAAAATCCCTGATTTAACTAAGGAATTTTTTTTTATTGCAACAGACGCCTCAGACCAAGGGGTAAGAGGGTACTACTTCAGTAATATGATAAACAGTTCTTCCTATACTTTTTATTCACGTAAAACTAAAGCCCTCTGAAAGTAAATATACAGTAATAGGCAAGGAAGGGCTAGGTATCTTTAACACTAGTACATTTTAAGTTCATAATCTATGGCTATCCTGATAAAGTCCTTACTGAACATGAGTCCTTTACCGAGTTTTTCAAAGGCTTTAATCACAGTCCAAAAGGAACTCGGTGACAAATGATCATTCAGGTCTTTGGAGCCAAGATAAGATATCTACCTGGAAAGCAAATATCATAGCTGACGCATTATCCCGCAATCCCGCACCATACCGCAAAGAACCATTAATTAGACTAAAAAAATATAGCAAACATCCGTACCTATTGTTAAAACCGTATCTAAACAAGAAAATTCCTTAACCCAAGAGATCGCGAGCATTGAATATCTGGGTTGGAGCGCAGAACTGTTACAAACTGAACAAAGCAAGAGTCAACAGACATAACCCAAACAATAAAACACTTCGAAACGGAAACAGGGTCAGCAGCAATAAACACCAAACAATAAACACTTCGAAACGGAAACAGGTCAGTGGCTAAGCAAAAACAATAAAAAACACTTTTGAGCAGAAAACCCTAAAGCAAAAGTACATTTAAAGTATGTGTATCAGAATAATGTAATCAAATGTAATATTATATGTAGGTCTGTGACGAGGAAAACCCAGCAAGAACACAGCAGATGACTAACGACCAGGTAGTAGTAATAATCTCTTTCATACCAATCGTCATAAACTGGTTGCATTCCGTCATCCAGGGTTCCCTACTATGTCACAGAAAGCCAAATCACTATTTTACTGGCTACAATGCTTACAGATATAAAAAGCACATAACTGATTGTACACGTGTCATGAAGACAAGGGACACACTAAGACACCTGTCAGTTTAGGAGCCTATCCTTGTGGCCAAATCAATCCTTGAAAGAATATACGTAGAATTATTAACAGAATTACGAGTCTGACAGAGGGAATAAACACTTCTTAGTGTTAATAGTTCCTTGACACGTTATATAGAATTAAATAGCACTAAAAACAAACACCGCAATTGAGTGCGTTAGGAATATTTATGAGTGCTAAATCAGTAAATATGGAATTCAAACACATAATAATCTGTGACTCGGGTGGTGTAAATCAATAATAATCTCTTAACACGTTGTGTGAATTCCTTTCCATTAGAAAACCAATAATATATTTTATCACCCAGAGTCAATCGGTTTGGTAGAATAACGGATAATTAAATAGGAAGTGTCAATGTCTTACGAGTTACAACTCGTGATATTGGATCCGACCGGATTATAGCGGTTTCTCGCGGTTTTTAATACCTTTATCATTTATATCTTGTATCTATAGAATTGATGCCGCAAGTAGCCTTATTACGGTACGCCGCTAGAACACTTTTCCACATATTCAAGCCAACCATTATTTTCATCAAATAAATATATAAAAAAAAATATATAAATAAATAAATATAAAAAAAATAAAATAAATATGGATACAAGTGGAGTCAATATAATACACTCCGTAAGAAGTCGGAAGGGTACAATTATAATAAAAAAGGAATCACGATAATATCAATAAGCAAAACGTAACCATTAATATCCAAATATATATGCGTAAAGATTTGAACTCTAACTTAACGCTTTAGTAATGACAAATAAGCTAAAAGTTCAAACACATATCCAAAATCTACTGACATATTGTCTGTCCCGGTGATTTATATTCGTAGTCAAAAAAAAAAAAAAAAAAAACAAAAAAAAAAAAAAAATTAAATAAATAAATAAATAAATAAACTAATAATAAATAAAATAAATAAATAAATAAAAGAGATTTTAAAGTCAGGAAAGTCTAGAAGTGAAAATGTTATCTATGGAATAATCCTATATGAATCTTATACAGGGCTAATAATATACGTATATAGAATTCGTATGGAAACCTTTTTCATATAGTTTGAATAAGGATCTTATTTAACATAATGCCAACATGAAAATAATATATTGTTCAATTTTGGTACTGTTGTTTTTTTTTTTTTTTTCAGACATTCTTCTCATGCGGGTGGAGAATTAAAACACTAAAATATCATTTGAAAATACTAAAGTCGTATCTCTTACAGCAAGTAACGTAACTCTTAGCTGGCTGAGAGCAATCTCCTGCCAAGTGACGACGTCATCATTGCCGTATCAGCATTTGTTCCTTTTAACCTCAATAATCTGCTTACACAGGCTTCATCTCGCGATTGCAAAGCAGATTGACTGGAGAAAGGAATGCCTAGCCCGAACTTCTCATGGGCAAGGCAGACGTTAGGTACAAGTGTCTATCGGTGTGCGCAATACAACTTGCAATCATTTTAAAATTAATAAACAAAATAAGGAAATAGAATTTCTATAACATCAAAAGAAAATGAATTAATTTTTTTCTGAACCTCATAGACATTTGGAAGTATCACGATATGAATATGAAATATTTACTTGTAACATTAGCCTATTACAATTCAAGTAAAACATTCATGGGAAAATGTCACATTTTCTTGGAAAACCCAAAGTTTATTTAGAAATTAGTTACATAGTGGGTTTTTTTCGTTGCATCTCCTACCTATTAATAAAGTTTTTTAAAAAAAAAAAAAAATTAACCTCAGAGGATGCGCACGAGAAAATTGAATATGAAAACTTTGTTAGGGCACATAGAATCATGATTAATATTCTCTTTGACTCTTATGCTGCCTGGCAATCTTACAAATAGCTCCATTTTCCACTTCTTTGTCTAGTAACTTACTACCAGTAATATCGAATTTTCTTTGAGATTCGTATTGATATCTATCTTTATTTTTTATAACTTATGGATATTTTTACAGTCATCATAGACCTGGATAGGTTGACTACTCATTGTTAATGCCATGGATAAAATAGTTTGTACAGCGGACTCTTTTTGAATTCCAAATATCAGCGAATTCATGTGGGGTTAAGTCTGGTCTAAAAGGCTCTCTCTCCCCTACCCCTGTATTTGGATGTCGTCTGAATTTACTTTGCCCTTGTGACAAGTATAATTTCACTTGCAGGCTGATTAATGGAACCGGTTACAGTATCCTGCAGTACGAGAGTTTCACATAGCAACTTCAAAAAATCGTTCGTCGCAGCGGACGACTACAGTCAAGTAACAACCGCCTACAATGTGAAAGGAATTTCATGGACTTCTTCGACCGACACCGTATCTCGTCGTTAATCTCGTTTTAATGCGGAATGCTCCGGCTACTGTCGGAATCGACTACAAAAAGGGACATACTTCCGACAATTACGACCCGAAGGATATTCAACTCTACTTTGCTGGCGAAGGACTCGTGCTGGGATGATCTATTCATCGCGAACGTAATCGTGTAGCTTAGGATGCAGAGAATAAGTATGAGCGCAAAATAGGAACGTTGGACCCGCCCAGGCAAATTTCCCCTTGTTTTTTTAACCATGAAAAAGGCCCGTTTTCAATTGGCTAAAGGTGTTTGTCTGGAACTGTGTAATGGACGAAAAGTTGTTCGAAAGCTAGTTAAAAGTGGAAGTAGTACCTAACCTGGTCATGTATCCTATATATATAAAGTATCATGTATCCTATATATAATTGATCATAAATAACAGAGTCGAATATATCTTTGCGTGTACGCAATAGGAAATCTCTTTATATAAATGATCATAAATAACAGATCCTAAACTATATCTTTGCGTGTACGCAGTAGGAATCTATTTAAAGTGCACATATATTAATCATAATTATATGAATCCATATACATATGTATAAACAAATCAGGTAGCCCTCTAATCAATCTGTTACCTTTTTCTTACCATTATCTGCAGTTATTTATGAGTTAGTATATGAATTAATGAATCAGATATATAACATTTAGCATGAAAATCAAACGAATCAATCAGAATAAACATTAATAATGTTATCAATTCATATATGAAAATTTTTATCAGTTAAAATATGATTTTTATCATGTTTAATCTTCATTCTATGGCAATTATCAGTACATTATATTTTTTCTGTAGCATAAGTATCTTTAAAGAGATGAAGTGAAAAACTGTATCATTATATATATCATGTATCACTATGATCACTATTATACCAATAATCATTGTTTTATATGATTTACTTGACTTGAATCAATTCATGTACACCATGAATTTTTATTTACTTATATATATATTCACATAGTGTCTGTATCACACTCCTATAAGTCAAATGCAAGTCAAGTTTTGAGTAATATTCCAGTAGTTGGTATTTTGGTAGCTGGAACCGAGCTAATGTAAAGTGTTTACATAATAAAAATATGGAATGTTAGTCCATATATATAAAAGTCTAAAAAAAAACTAAAGAAAGGGGTCAAACCCAGATTGCTTTGCAGGAATGTGATCAGACTAGAGACGCTAAGATGACGTATACAATAAGTATGTAGGCTAAGATAACATGCCGTCACCTGTAGTCCATTCAATTGTTTATAACATTAGTCCAAGCTCCCTGCTTGAGACAAACTACCCCGACCTATTATTCAAACGGCCTACGTGATCTGTAGCGTGTCTCATTCGATTGTGTGTTCGTATGAAACTATGTCATCTGATATATGTTCATATGTTCGAATACTGTCTGTTCCTTCATAACTTGTAACAGAGATGGTAGACAGGCAGAACAGAGTTAGCTATCGTCATTAGAAGACCTGTACCTCTTTACCTAAGCTTTATCATGTAGAGGAATAGGATTAGCCATCATCATTGGCAGAAGCGATCAAGCTATCGTTATTAGAAGACTTGTACAATCCATACCTGATCTTCATCATATCAAAACTTCAGAAGAATATACTATTTTTATACCTTGTGTTTTCTACAAGAACCTCACCGAACCATGAGTTTAAACACATCGTCGTAAAGATAATACCGACTTCGTAAGTGATCTACAAAACCCAGACACATCCATTGAGATGGAAGTGCAATACCAACCGACTTAGCGTATAGATTATCGCTATCTAACATTACCTCATAGGGCGCCTTATCATACAAGGCACAAGCCCTAATATATATATATATATATATATATATATATATAGCTCCAAATGTCCTTTAATATCTAATTTGCTCTACCTCGAATTGATATATTTTTCACATATTTTGTTATCGAAGGGGAAGTTTTTTTAGTCGATAAGAAATTCGGTCGGCTCACGGTCGCGAACCATCGAACCAACAAATTTACGACGCGCAGTGAGGCCTTACACCACAACCACACGCGTCCTGAATTTGTTGGTTCGATGGTTCGCGCCCCATGAGCAGACGAATTTCTTATCGGCTAAACAAATTTCCCTTCGTTTAACATATAAATGAAAAATAGATTATTCCGAGGTAGAGCGAATTAGATATTAAAGAACAATTGTAGGTCGATGTATGTATATGAATCACGGTAATGTGATATGACATATATATATATATATATATATATATATATATATATATATATATATATATGTGTGTGTGTGTGTGTGTGTGTGTGTGTATATGTGTGTGCTTGTATATATATAAGCTTTGAAAGAAAAGTAAGAGCGCGCGTTATCAGTAGAATCCCACCCACCGAGTTCAGTCGCTAATCTTACTTCGCAGCCAGAGGAAAAAAACAGATTGGGTGGAAAATATTCCGTCTGGGAAAACTCTTCCTTTTGACGCCGTTTTGAAAGGGGACGGGGGGGGGTGGGGGGGGGGGGGGGGATCCCCAGATAAACTCCAAAGTCAAAAACAATTCCACGATTTCATGCACGAGAGGAAACTCCTTTGAAAGGAGTCGCAATTAGTCGAACATGAATGAGATTCGGCGACT
>NC_061097.1:22271103-22274919 GCF_015104395.2 Macrobrachium nipponense
ATATTTTTAAACATTTATTTTTGCTTACTCAGGGAGTAAGCCTACAAACTATTTTCTTGTTGTTGTTCTTGTTGGGAGGGTAGAAAAGGTCTATGGAAGAGTCTACATAGGTCTGCAAAAGGTGTTTCACGTTGAGTTAAAGATACAGGAATTTTAGGATGAGATATTTCTGATTTATCTATTTGAATAAAATATAAAAATAAATAATGTGCATTTTAAACAGTACAGAAAAATTATTTCTAATAAAATATAGTGTATTTATTTTAATTTTTCTATTGAAACAAGGGTTTATTTGACCATAGATTTTAGCATGTTTTAATTTCGCATTCACTTAAAGATACAGGATAGTATATTTCTGATGTATTTATTAAAATGAAAATGTAATGTATAAATAATGTGCATGTTGAACAGTTGTGAAAAATTAATTTTAATGATATATAGCATATTTATTTTAATTTTCATTAGTGAAACATGGCTCTATTTGACCATAGATTTCAGCAAGCTTCAATTTACGTTAAAAATTAGGAATATAATGTTTAACACTTAAGCCTGAGGCAACCATCCGATCTCCAGAAAGTTTTGAGTTATGGCGCCTCGATTGGTATGGGCCAGTGAGCGTCCAGCGGTCCCCCGCCCGCCATCCGATCTCCAGCCAGTTTTGGTTAGAGCGCCTCAGTTGGTATGGGCCAGTGAGCGTCCGGCGGTCCCCCGGCCACCGTCCGATCTCCAGCCAGTTTCCGGTTAGGGCGCCTCAGTTGGTATGGGCCAGTGAGCGTCCAGCGGTCCCCCGACCGCCGTCCGATCTCCAGCAAGTTTCGGATTACGGCGCCTCGGTTGGTATGGGCCAGGGAGCGTCCGGCGTTCCCCCGGCCGCCGTCCGATCTCCAGCCAGTTTTGGGTTAGGGCGCCTCGGTTGATATGGGCCAGTGAGACTCCGGCGGTCCCCCGGCCGCCGTCCGATCTCCAGCCAGTTTCGGGTTAGGGTGACTTGCTTGGTATGGGCCAGTGAGCATCCAGCGGTCCCCCGGCCGCCGTCCGATCTCCAGCCAAATTTGGGTTAGGGCGCCTCGGTTGGAATGGGCCAATGAGCGTCCGGCGTTTCCTCGGCCGCCATCCGATCTCCAGCCAGTTTTGGGTTAGGGCGCCTTTGGTTGGTATGGGCCAGTGAGAATCCGGCGGTCCCCCGGCCTCCGTACGATCTCCAGCCAGATTTGGGTTAGGACGCCTCGGTTGGTATAGGCCAGTGAGCGTCCGGCGGTCCCCCGGCCGCAGTCCGATCTCCAGCCAGATTTGGGTTAGGGCGCCTCGGTTGGTATGGGCCAGTGAGCGTCCGGCGATCCCCCGGTCGCCATCCAATATCCAGCCAGATTTGGGTTAGGGCGTTGTGGTTGGTATGTGCCAGTGAGCGTCCAGCGGTCCCCCGGCCGCCGTCCGATCTCCAACCAGTTTTGGGTTAGCGCGTCTCAGTTGTTATGGGCCAGTTAGCGTCCGGCGGTCCGCCGGCCGCCTTCCGATCTCCAACCAGTATTGGGTTAGGGCGCCTAGGTTGGTAGCCAGTGAGCGATCCGCGCGCGGTCCACGCCACCGTCCGATGCTCCAGCCATTTTGGGGTTAAAGAGCCTCTGATAGAATAGAGCCGGGTCGTCGGCGGTCCCGGGCCGCCGTTCTAATCTCACGCCAGTTTGCTGTTAGGGCGCCTCGCGTTGGTTATGGGCCAGGGCGTCCGGTGGTCCCCCGGCGCCATCGATTTCCAGCCAGATCTTTGGGTTAAGGCGCCTCAGTTGGCTAAGGCTGGGACCATGTGAGGCGTATGGCGGGGCCACCCCAGCCGCACAGTTCCGATTCTCCCAGCTAGTTATCTTTTGTATTAGGGCGCCTTGGGTTGGGCTTTGGCCACGGGAGCGTCCGGCCCGGTCCCCCTCCCCCGAGGCCGCCGGTCCCGCATCCTCAAGACAGTTTTAGGGTATTAGGGCCCGCCTCAGGTTTGGCTTATAGGCCAGTTAGCGTCCGGCAGTCCGCTGGCCGCCGTCCGATCTCCAACCAGTATTGGGTTAGGGTGCCTAGGTTGATATGGCCCAGTGAGCGTCCGGCGGTCCCCCGGCCACCGTCCGTTATCCAGCCAGATTTGGGTTAAGGCGCCTCAGTTGGTATGGGCCAGTGAGTGTCCGGCGATCCCCCGGCCACCGTCCGATCTCCAGCAAGTTTTGGGTTAGGGCGCCTTCGGTTGGTATGGGCCAGTGAGCGTCCGGCGGTCCCCCGGCCGCCGTCCGATCTCCAGCCAGTTTTGTGTTAGGGCGCCTCGGTTGGTATGGGCCAGGGAGCGTCCAGTGGTCCCCCAGCCTCCATCCGATTTCCAGCCAGATTTGGGTTAGGGCGCCTCAGTTGGTATGGGCCAGTGAGCGTCTGGCGGTCCCCCGGCCACAGTCCGATCTCCAGCCAGTTTTGTATTAGGGCGCCTTGGTTGGTATGGGCCAAGGAGCATCAGGCAGTCCCCCGACCGCCGTCCGATCTCCAGACAGTTTAGGGCTAGGGCGCCTCCGTTGGTATGGGCCAGGGAGCGTCCGGCGGTCCCCCGGCCGCCGTCCGATCTCCAGCCAGTTTGGGGTTAGGGCGCATCTGTTGGTATGGGCCAGGGAGCGTCCGGCGGTCCCCCGGCCACCGTCCGATCTCCAGACAGTTTAGGGTTAGGCAACCTCGGTTCGTATAGGCCAGGGAGCGTCAGGCGGTCACCGGACGCGGTCCGATCTCCAGCCAGTTTAGGGGTAGGGCGCCTCGGTTGGTATGGGCCAGTGAGCGTCCGGCGGTCCCCCAGCCACCGTCCGATTTCCATCCAGTTTTGGGTTAGGGCGCCTCGGTTGGTATGGGCCAGTGAGCGTCCAGGCGGTCAATGGGCTGGGCCGCCGTCCGATCTCCAGCCAGATTTGGGTTAGGGCGCCTCGGTTGGTATGGGCCAGTGAGTATCCGGCGGTCCCCCGGCCACCGTCCGATCTCCAGACAGTTTAGGGTTAGGGCGCCTCCGTTGGTATGGGACAGGGAGCATCCAGCGGTCCCCCGGCTGCCGTCCGATCTCAGGACAGTTTGAGTTTAGGGCGCCTCGGATGGTATGGGCCAGTGGAGCCCGTCCGCACGGTCCCCAGGCCGGCCGTCCCGCATCCTCCAGGCCAGTTTTTGGTGTAGGGCGCCTCAGATGGTATGGGCCAGTGAGCGTCCGGCGGTCCCCCTGGCCGCCGCCCGATCTCCAGCCAGTTTTGGGTTGGGCCGCCTCGGTTGGTATGGGCCAGTGAGCGTCCGGCGGTCCCACGGCCGCCATCCGATCTCCAGCCAGATTTGGGTTAGGGCACCTCAGTTGGTATGGGTCAGTGAGCGTCCGGCGGTCCCCCGGCCACTGTCCGATCTCCAGCCAGTTTCGGGTTAGGGCGCCTCGGTTGGTATGGGCCAGTGAGCATCCGGCGTTCCCCCGGCTGCCGTCCGATCTCCAGCCAGATTTGGGATAGGGCGCCTAGGTTGGTATGGGCCAGTGAGCGTCCGGCGGTCCCCCGGCCGCCGTCCGATCTGCAGATAGTTTTGGGTTAGGGCGCCTCGGTATGTATGGGCCAATGAGTGTCCGGCGGTCCCCCAGCCGCCGTCCGATCTCCAGCAAGATTTGGGTTAGCGCGCCACGGTTGGTATGGGCCAGTGAGCGTCCGGCGGTCCCCCGGCCGTTGTCCGACCTCAAGCCAGATTTGGGTTAGGGCGACTCGGTTGGTATGGAACAGTGAGCGTCCTGCGGTCCCCTGGCCGCCATCCGATCTCCAGCCAGATTTGGGTTAGAGAGTC
>NC_061097.1:22277919-22377491 GCF_015104395.2 Macrobrachium nipponense
CTCTTGGCTACTGCAACGGGCCACTAACGTACCGATGTTCATATCTTAGGGGGAAAAAAATCTCGTAGATTAGGAAGTTTTTATATTTATAGTCAACCGGTAACTCAAATATGGATATCATGATCCTAGAGTTTTCTAAATCAGATATAAGCCAAATTGAATATTTCGTTGTAATGTTTCTCTCAGCTCCGACTGAGTGTGGTCACGGCAGAGGGTGGGAGTAGACTGAAGTTGCTGTTGTTTGTTGTTGTTGAAGATTAAGCCAGCCTTGTGCTGGCACGGGCTCTTGCTCCTAGAGCAGCCCGTAAGTGGATTATCTGTAAAGATACAAAACAGTGCTTTGGCGGTTAGTTGTAGAAAGGAGATAGGTGACAGGCAGGATTGCAACCCCTTTGAACCTTACGGTACCCATCAGTAGGAGAGAAAGTTTTATAGCAGTGAGACTCGCTTAGCTGGAGAGTGCTAAGTAGGAAGAAGGAAGAAAGTTTTAGTTTGAGGTAAAAAAAAAAAAAAAAAAAGTGGGGTGGGGGGGAGTTACCTATAAACATTTTTTAGGACAATATATATGCATGTGTGTAGTATCTGCAAATATTGCAATATATATCAAACCAACATTAAGAAAGTATTATATTAGTTATATACATGTTCATGCATACTCACTTATACATATGTTCCCAAAGAGGTGTGTATGGCTCCCATGCGAACAGGAATAGAGGGTTTGTAGTTCATTGTGTAGCTTTCTTTGGTTTTATGTTTGTAAGACAGTAGGAGATTCCCATGTGTCTATGGAGAAATGCCGTGTGATTCATCTTTTTACCTGGGAGGTGGGTGAGACATTAGGAGATTCCCATGTGTCTTATGTTATTTAGGATGTGTCTGGTTGATCTGTCCGGTGTCAGCTCCTTTTCAGTTATGGTTGACCTGAGCGACTGTGTCTCTGGGCCGTCTAGTAGGTAGTGTTCGAGGGGCTGGATTGCCTCTCAGTCACAGTACTGACATAACCTGCCCTCATTACCTATCATTTGCCAGGTGCACAGGTATCCTAGCCTTAATCTGTGTGTGATGACTGAGAGTTTTCTAGTGGTTTGCTTTGTGATGTCATGCGGCGTTAGATTTGTGACATCCACATACCACTTGGACGTTCGTGAATCTTGTAGATAGTGACGTCGTACTTCACTCTCTTCTTGGAGTTTGGCATAGCTTTTAGCCATTTCCTTTGTTTTTAGGTGTGTTATGGATGGTTGCACTTTTATGCTTACTGTAGTGCACCTGAGGGCACTTTTGGCTAGGATCCTCTTCTTTCCCTGGATTCATGGCTTGGGATTCAGTTTAGTGTACTCTTCTGGCCACAGCTTGATGTGACTTGGACTATTTTTTATGGCTGTATCCAGTGTGTGACTCTTATGCCAGCAGCTGATGTGACTTGGCCATAATTTTATGGTGTATCAGTGACTTTTCTTTTGTGTTTTGTCGCTTTGATTGCGAGTATTGCTCCTTTGGAGTCAATATGCACTGTTGTGTGTCCTTCTTTTAAATTGGAATTTTCTAAGGCTTTTAAGATTGCCATTAGTTCCGCTTGTAGTATGGAGGCATTGTTGGATAGCCTCCAGCTTCCTTTGAAGTCTTGGGCAGCCACTGCTGCTGCAGTTGCTGGAGCTTCTGGATCAACAGAGCCATCTGTGTGATATATGTTTTCAGCTGCTGTATTCCTGATTGCTTCGTCTGCTGCAGTTTTCATCTGTGCTGCTGTGCACAGTGCTTTGTTTGCCAGTAGTATTGTGAAAAGTTATACCAGGTTGGGTCTTCGACCCAGGGAGTGATTTTTTGGTATCCCTCAGGTGGGACATCCTTTGTTTTGTGTTTCACTGTATCCTGCATACCCAGTTCTCTCAGTGTCTGGAGTATACTGCCCACATGGGTTTTGGGCTTGTCTAGCTCTTCATGCAGGTTTATACACGCTTGCATTTTGTTTTTGTGTGGTCCATTTCTGTCGTTTCTGATGGTTTTGCACAGAATGGCAACTATTTCTTTGGCCTATCCTGTGCTTGAGAGACTGTAGTTGTGTCTCTGCCCTTCAAGAGACAAATTCTGTCCACATTGGGGCTCCAAGTATGTCTCATTGCATTATTTTGGATGACCTCCAGCCTCTGCTGTTGATCCTTCTGAGACTTGTCAGTACTGGTGCTGCGTATTCTACTTGTGCTCGATGATTTGTATGGAGAATCTCCTGAGCAGATGGTATGTTGCACCTTCTTGTAGTGATGTGATTCTCTTTAGGGCATTAAGCCCTATTTTTTGTTTTGGCTTGGAGGAGCTGTATATCCTTCTCAGGAGATAATGAATCTGCAATGCAGACTCACAGATATGTGTAGCTATCCACCCAGTCTATGACGTCTCCTTTCAGGAGAGGTTGGGTGGATTTCGATCATGCTTTATTGCCATGGCTTTTGTCTTGTTTCTGTTGATTTTGAGTCCCATTGTGTGCACTTGTCCCCAGATTTTGCAAGGCTTCTTGCATCTTTTGGAGTTGTCTTTGAGGGCCGGAGCTGACAATGCAAACATCGTCAGCATATATGAAGACCTCTACTCCTTGTGGTAGCTGGAGACAGGCTATGTTTTCCATAAGGACATTGAATAAGAAGGGGCTTGGAATGCCCCCTGTGGAGTGTCGTTTTCAAGAGAGTAGTATTCTGACATTCTGCCTTGGAACACTATTCTTGCTTCTCTGTCTTGCATGTATCCTTTTGTCCATGTAAGCAGGTTGCCTTTGTTTTCCTCTTTCGGACTAGGGAGGAGAGGATGGTTGCTGCATTGGCCAATTCATATGCTTTTTCTAGATCTAAGAAGACCACTATTGATTTTCTGCCATTTATGGCACTTAGCACATCTGTGAGGCACTCATGGGTGCCTACTCCTTCCCTATAGGCATAGAGCCTATGGTGAGGGGCCCTGCTTTCCATAGTAGTCTGTTTAGAACATTCTTTCTGCAACTTTTTCTGTGCAGCTGATGAGGGATATCGGCCAATATGCGCCTTTCTCCTTGGCTTTGTTATTGGTTGCGTGTCTTGCTGTTGCCATTTCTTTGGCCTGGTGTGCTCTGCATATGTCTGTTTATATCAGGAGTAGATTTGGCAGGGTCTCCCATGTGGTTCAGCATGCTGTAGGTGATTGCAACTGTTTAGTTCTTCCAAAGTGAAGGTGTGTCTGTGTCTGTGTCATCAGGTGTGCTGCAGGCAGTATTGATTTCTCTCCACCTTGCTGGGGAAATTTCATTTATTTTTCCCCGTGTTGTTTTGGGGCGAAGTTGTGGGATTTTGTCCTCTCTGCAAAGTTTCTGGCTATGTTGTCAGCTTCTTCTTGTGGGTTGGGATGGATGCTTTTGCTCTGTTCTTCCTTTCCCTGCAATGTTTGCAAGGAATCTCCAGATCTGGGTTACTGGAGTTTGTCTGCTGATGTTGCACACCAATCATACCATGCCTGTTGTTTGATTTCTTTTGTCTCTTCAGTTGTGTGGGCTATTACCTCTCTGAGAAGTCTGTGCATCTCGTCAGATGGTTCTCGTCTGAAGAGTTTTCGGACTCGTTTGACTCTGGCATTGAGTTCTTTGACTCTTTTACAGTAGTACCATGCATTTTTGTAATCGATCTTGGATTGTTTGATCTTGGCATGGGCATTTTTGCTGCCTCTCTGAGTTTACTGATGAACTCTTCATAGAAGAGTTCTATGTCATTTGCTGGTTTCAAGGTAGTCAGCAGGGTCAACTGCTTGCCGACTTCTGATTGTGCCGAGTCGGAATGCAGGCTGCCTATTGGCGGGCGAGAGGTTCCTTCAGTTATACGAAAAATAGAGAAAACTCTACAGAAACTGAAAGCAGCTGATGCAGCAGTAACTTTTCAATAAAACCTATTATTATTATTTTTATTATTATTATTATTGAATACAATAGCTGTTTCAACGGCATTTAATTTATATAGAATCTTCTCAATTCTTCTTATGATCTTCTTCTCGTCAGCATGTAGCTGGTGTATTAAAGTTTCCTAAGGACATGTAAAGATCTTCATTTGTCTTAGGTTTATTCCTCTAACGTGTCAACAGCGCACAGGCAGTCATCTATGAGAGTATACAGTAAAGTGAATTAAGATATGTTTTACAAGTATTTATAACATGCAAGGTCGTGTACAATCGGTGGGCGGGTTGATGAGCAGGGATTTTAATTGGCCGTTGGATGGTAACGAACTCTTTCCCTGAGGGCGATGAGACCTGCGAAGTCTGGCCGGAGTCATTAGCGTGGGTGTTGGTTGGGGTACCTACCTCTTGGGCGGCAGGTACTGCTGCATTCTGTACAGATGACACATCTTCCGCTCGTTCTCTCTCTGCTTCTTCTCTCTTTCTCTGTCTCTCAGTTTCTTTCTTTCTCTCTCTGCAAATTCTTCCTCTCTCTCTCCCTCTCTTTTCTCGTTCGTTATTCTTATTCTCTCTCTTTCTCTCTCTTGCTTGTTCCTCTCTCTCTCTTTCTCTCTCTTGCTGTTCTCTCTCTTTCTCTCTCTTCTCTCTCTCTTGTTTCCTTTCTCTCTCTGTTCTCTCTCTATCTCTCTCTCTTTCTCTCTCCCTCTCTCTCTCTGTCTCTCCCCCCTCGATCTCTCCTCTCTCTCTCGTGGCGGTATACGGAGTCGGATGGTTTCTTGTGTTATTTCTTCTTATGATGGTAGGAAGAAACTCTGTTTCTTTTACCGTGTTGATAGTCGGCTTTTTCTCTAATATGTGTAATGCTTCAAGGTAACGTAGGCGTTTCCGGTCAGGTGCTTGGTCAATAATTTTTTTTATGTTCGTTATAAGTTCAGCTCTTTCTGGTCTCCTGTTATGTTGTTCCCTGTAGTGATGAAAATGGCCCCTTCTTGAAGGTGGCAGGAAAGTCGCTTGGAGAGTCTGGTGGTGGTCATCCCGATATAAGAATGGCGGCATCCATCCACCGAGCATGTGAATTCGTAGATGACACCCCACCTTCTCTTCAAAGACGTTTCTGGGGGCGCTGGGTTGTTTTTAAGAAGCAGCTGGCTGGTTTTCATGTTTTTGTAATAAATTAAATTATGAGGCTAATTTTATCACTTTCTGTAGTGGGGGAGACATTTTCGCTGATTATTTTCCTTATAGCCTTTTCGTCTTCCAAATATTTGTTGGTGCATATGATTTTTATAAAATATCTTTATAGCTCCACTCTGGTTGTTAGTTTTCGGTCGGTTCTTTCCTGGTGCCATTTATTCTATGGAGTCCCTCGTTTGGCGGTTCGACCATGCGGTTTGAGAAGTTATTGTTGATGAGGACTTGTGTAGACCTTTCGATCTCACTGGTGGTTTCTCTCCACGTGGAACAGTGTGTAAGGGCGCGGCGGACGAAGGCATCTACCACCGATCTTTTATACCTGTCAGGGCACTCGCTGGACCCATTAAGGCATAGACCCGGGTTTGTGGGTTTCTTGTAAACCGTGGTGGTGTATCCCGTAGGGGTCTGCTGTACCCGAACGTCCAGGAAGGGTAGGGCACCGTCTACGCTGCGTTCACACGTGAAGTGGAGGACGGAGCATTCTTCGAAAGTCTTTCTTAAAGTTTCAAGGTCCTCTTCTCTGTCAACTCTTATGAAGGTGTCGTCTATGTAGCGGTAGTATTGGGGAGGGCAGGGGATCTTATTGAAAACCCTTTCTTCGACGACACTCATGTAGAAGTTGGCAAATAGGACCCCTAATGGGGATCCCATTGCCACGCCGTCAATCTGGCCAATACAGATGTCCTCTGTGGGTTGTGAAAGGTGCCTTCTTAGTGCATATTTCAAGAAGGGCTTTTAGGGCTTCCTCTGGGATGTTCAAAGCCTGTGTGTCCTCACATCTATACACTCTGTCGAGGATATGTTCAATCGTCTCGTCGACTGGAACGTTCGTGAAGAGGCTCTCGACGTCAAGAGAGGCGATGATACCTGTAGACGGAGAGTCTCGGAGTTTACATAAAAAGTCGGTAGACGACTGTAGACAATACCTTTCTGGGATATATGGCGTAAGGAGTTCGTTGAGTCTCTTCGCGATTTTGTAAGTTGGGGTTGGGATTTGGCTTATAATAGGGCGGAGAGGATTACCAGGCTTGTGGGTTTTTACGGTGCCGTAAATATACCCTGGATTAAAGTCACCCTGGGCAAGGGGAAGCCTGGGAGCATTCCTAGCGGGCATGGATTCTTTCGACCGTCCTATTAATGTCTCGTCGGATGTCTTCGATGGGGTTTTCTTGTTGATTTTTCTGAATTTGAATTGATCAGCCAATATTTGTCCAGTTTCTCGTTATATTCAGAGGTCTTGATGAGCACTAGGGCAGCAGCTTTGTCTGCCCTTCTTATTGTTATTTTCTTGGTTTGCTTTCAAGTTTTTGGCAGTTTCTTTCAATTCTCTGGTAAGGATAGCGCTTCTGTATGGGGCACCTCGGTTGGTAAGGGCTTCTGCTAACAGTAAGGGCTGGAGGGAGTCACTCACCGACCTGACCCTACCTTCGTCCTATTATAAAGCCCCCCAAATCCCAACCCCAACTTACAAAATCGCGCGAAGAGACTCAACGAACTCCTTACGCAATATATCCCAGAAAGGTATTGTCTACAGTCGTCTACCGACTTTTTATGTAAACTCCGAGACTCTCCGTCTACAGGTATCATCGCCTCTCTTGACGTCGAGAACCTCTTCACGAACGTTCCAGTCGACGAGACGATTGAACATATCCTCGACAGAGTGTATAGATGTGAGGACACACAGGCTTTGAACATCCCAGAGGAAGCCCTAAAAGCCCTTCTTGAAAATATGCACTAAGAAGGCCACCCTTTCACAACCCCTCCACAGAGGAACATTCTGTATTGCCAGGATTGAACGGCGTGGGCAATGGGATCCCCATTAGGGTCCCTTTTATTTGCCAACTTCACATGAGTGGTCGTCCGAAGAAAGGGTTTTCAATAAGATCCCCTGCCCATCCCCAATACTACCGCTACATAGACGACACCTTCATAAGAGTTGACAGAGAAGAGGACCTTGAAACTTTAAGAAAGACTTCGAAGAATGTCTCCGTCCTCCACTTCACGTTGTGAACGCAGCTGTAGACGGTGCCCTACCCTTCCTGGACGTTCGGGTACAGCAGACCCCTACGGGATACACCACCACGGTTTACAAGAACCCACAAACCCGGGTTCTATGCCTTAATGGGTCCAGCGAGTGCCCTGACAGGTATAAAAGATCGGTGGTAGATGCCTTCGTCCGCCGCGCCCTTACACACTGTTCCACGTGGAGAGAAACCACCAGTGAGATCGAAAGGTCTACACAAGTCCTCATAACAATAACTTCTCAAACCGCATGGTCGAACGCCAAACGAGGGACTCCATAGATAAATGGCACCAGGAAAGAACGACCGAAACTAACAACCAGAGTGGAGCTATAAGATATTTTATAAAAATCATATGACCACAAATATTTGGAAGACGAAAAGGCTATAAGGAAAATAATCAGCGAAAATGTCTCCCCCACTACAGAAAGTGATAAAATTAGCCTCATAATTTTATTACAAAAACATGAAAAACAAGCCAGCTGCTTCTTAAAAACAACCCCCCAGCGCCCCCCCAGAAACGTCTTTGAAGAGAAGGGGTGTTCATCTACGAATTCACATGCTCGGTGGATGGATGCCGCCATTCTTATATCGGGATGACCACCACCAGACTCTCCAAGCGACTTTACTGCCACCTTCAAGAAGGGGCCATTTTCAATCACTACAGGGAACAACATACGGAGACCAGAAAAGAGCTGAACTTATAACGAACATAAAAATTATTGACCAAGCACCTGACCGGAAACGCCTACGTTACCTTGAGGCATTACATATTAGAGAAAAAGCCGACTATCAACACGGTAAAAGAAACAGAATTTCTTCCTACCATCATAAGAAGAAATAACACAAGAAACCATCCGACTCCGTATACCGCCACGAGAGAGAGAGGAGAGATCGAGGGGGAGAGACAGAGAGAGAGAGGGAGAGAGAAAGAGAGATAGATAGAGAAAGAGAGAGAGAGGAACAAGCAGAGAGAGAGAGAAAGAGAGAGAGAGGAACAAGCAGAGAGAGAAAGAGAGAGAGAGGAACAAGCAGAGAGAGAAAGAGAGAGAATAAGAATAAGCGAACGAGAAAGAGAGAGAGAGAGAGGAATTTGCAGAGAGAGAAAGAAAGAAACTGAGAGACAGAGAAAGAGAGGAAGAAGCAGAGAGAGAACGAGCGGAAGATGTGTCATTCTGTACAGAATGCAGCAGTACCTGCCGCCCAAGAGGTAGGTACCCCAACCAACACCCAACCCACGCTAATGACTCCGGCCAGACTTCGCAGGTCTCATCGCCTCAGGGAAAGAGTTCGTTACCATCCAACGGCCAATTAAAATCCCTGCTCATCAACCCGCCCACCGATTGTACACGACCTTGCATGTAAATACTTGTAAAACGTATCTTAATTCACTTTACTGTATACTCTCATAGATGACTGCCTGTGCGCTGTCGACACGTTAGAGGAATAAACCTAAGACAAATGAAGATCTTTACATGTCTTAGGAAACTTAATACACCAGCTACATGCTGACGAGAAGAAGATCATAAGAAGAATTGAGAAGATTGCTATATAAATTAAATGCCGTTTGAAACAGCTATTGTATTCAATGCTACTGCCCTCAGAGAAGGCCTCCTTCCTTATTATTATTATTATTATTATTATTATTATTATTATTATTATTATTATTATTATTATTATTATTATTATTATTATTATTGTATTATTATTATTCTTGACACCGCCCTCCGTCAAAGGTTGAACACTTATCAAGATGAGAAAATAGAAATATTAGCATACTGGTTTTGTTATGTGGTTGTTTTTCGTAGCATGTTGGGATTGAAACTTTATATACATACATACACACATACACACACACACGCACACACACACACACACATATATTATACTACTCTATATGTATATATATATATATATATATATATATATATATATATATATATATATATATATATATATATATATATATATACATATAGATAGATATAATATATGTGTGTGTGTGTGTGTGTGTATTAGCACGTATGTATGTATAAATATATGATTAGATTAGCATAAATAAAAACACTGCAATAGACATAAAATACTTAGTATGTCGGGAAAAGCAGGGATATATTTTGCCTTTCCCTCCTTGAAGTGAAGTAGGTGGTTCACTTTTTCTTTCATGATAATTCAAACAACTCATAGAGAATGAGTCGGTCAGCTGATGCAGAATCTTAATCGAGAAACATTCAAGAGAAGCGCCAGTTCTCTGCGAGATGCTTGTAAGAATCGATAAGAATTTGCGTGAAGATTTGCAAGATACAGATTAGGATATTATTTTGTGGATTATTTTCCAACTTGGTTCCTGAATTACTTGAAAAGATTTTTTTTCACCTTTAAGTAGAAAGTCCTCTGAACGAGCTTATACTTCGCCAGGCTTTATAGCTGGTATTTCCGTTCCCTGGTACTTGATTGGTCGGCCATCTTAGTACCAGGTTTTCTTAGACAGATCGCCGACGATTCCGAGGGTGGCACACTTTTCCAATCCAGGTTCAAGGCCAGTTTACCTACCTGCTTCATTTAGTAGTTTCTCTACTCCTGCTGTTAGCTACTCTCTTGACGTTGCCACCACAACGATATCGTTGGTGAAGGCTATGTATTTTATCAATTCTGACTCCAGCTGGGCCCAGTTCCAGCTGGTAGCTTTTTTCCAGAGCCGCTTCGAGAGCGATGTTGAATATTATGGGGAAGAGAGGGTCCCCCTGCATAACACCCCTCTTTACTCCTATCTCAGCGTTAACGATCTTAGTTCGGGTTTTTTTGCGTAATAGTTTTTTCAATACACTCAACGTTAGCTTGTTTTGGAACAACCTTACCATCACCAATTTCATGACCTAAATATATGACCTTTGCTTTATCAAATTCACTTTTCTTTAAATTGACCACCAAACCAGCTTTCTTCAATACCTCAAACAAGGCCTTAATACACTTTAAATGTGTTTCCCAATCATCACTATAAATAACAATGTAATCAATATAAACGACACACCCTTCCAAACCGTACACCAACTTGTATTCATCAATCTTTGAAAAGTGGTGGCGGCATTCTTTATACCAACGGCATCACACAACATTGAAACAACCCTTGAGGTGTTACGAAGGCTGACCAGGCCCTAGCCCGTTTCGAGACAAAGGAACGTGCCAATCCCTTTTAATAAATCAAATTTACTTATATATTTAGATTTACCCATCCGATCACTACAATCTTCAATACGAGGTAATGGATAACAATCAGATTTAGTAAACTCATTAATCCTTCTGTGGTCAATACATAACTTAAAACCCCCACCGGGTTTCTTTACCAATCCAAACAGGAGATGACCAAGGACTTTGACTATGCTCATTAGACCGTGTTTTAACATATCAATCAACCTCCTTAGCAACAACTTCACTTTTGAAGGGGTTTAACCTGTAAGGAGATTGTTTCACAGACATGGCATTACCTACGTCCACGTCATATTCAAGGACTGATGTCCTTCCTGGGGCATCTGAAAACAATTCTTTATACTCACACACCAACTTCTTCAGAGACCTACGCGTTTTCTCATAACACAAAATGAGAAACTGAACTACCAAAATTGTCTAAAACATTCATGTTACCTGATGGCCAGTTACCATTATTACCATATTTATTCTCATTATGTTCTTCCTCTGAAAAGGAATAAATAAAGGTTATTACATTTAACAATCTTTCCAACCTTGTTGCCACAGGAATAGTTTTCTCCCGTTACTTATATGCCTTCAACATAGTTATATGACAAAGCTGAAAATGCTTCCTTCTCTCAGGAGTCTCTACTAAATAATTAACATTTACTAAATAAGTTAAACATTATTAATTTTTTTTCAAAATTTTCCAAGGACCAGAAAATGAAGCTTTTACTGGATTACCGGGAAAGGTAACAACATCAACACCTTGTCACTTCAGCGAAGTTACGAGTCTTGGTTTTCCTGTCAAAAAGTACTTCATTCTTCTCTGACTACACAACATATTTTCACGAGCAAATGCCCAAGCCTTCATCATATTATCACCCAAATTAGTCATGTAATCCAACAAATTAATATCAGGAATGTCACCTTCCCATGACTCTCTTACGACATCAACAGGACCACGAACACAATGTCCGAAAACCAAATTGAAAGGCGACAAACCTAATGATTGACTTGGAGCCGACCGAAAAGCAAATAAGAGATATGGTAATTGTTTATCCCACTCAGAACCGTGACTTAAACTATATTTCCTATCATCGATTTCATTGTTTGATGAAACCTCTCCAAAGCACCCTGACTTTCAGGATGATAAGGAGATGAAGTCACATGTTTACTACCCAACTCTGCCATTTTTTCTCTAACATACTCGCTGACGCAATTAGTACCACAGTCCGATGAATTATCTCAGGCATCCCAAACCTGGTGAAGAAATCAAATTAGTACATCTAAAATCTTAACACTTTTTATAGTACGTAGCGGTATTGCCACAGGATATCGAGACATTTTATCCACAATAGTAAAAATATATTCATTCCCACTACGTGTCTTGGGTAATGGTCCAACAATATCAATAATTACCTCTTTAAAAGGTTCAGAGACAAGGGGGATAGGACATAGAGGCGCCTTTGGTATAGACTGATTGGGCTTAACCGAGCTTCTGACAGAGGTCACAACTATTGACAAACTTCTTACGTCTGCCTTCAACTTGGGCCAATAATAATTCGTAAGCAACTTCCCCGAGGTCTTATGAATTCCAAAATGACCAGCCAAACCACTGTCATGTGCCAATGATATTAACTCATTCCTGTAAACAAAAGGCACCATTATGTTTCCAAATTTCATGATCAATATTATCAGCCTCCATAGGCCTACTCAACCTATATAAAATATTATTAATTATCTTAAATCTGGGAACAGTTATATCAGACACCTCACCCGACTCCATAGGAAGATCCCGGAAATCCTTTTTCTGAGCTTTAATAAGCTCTTCAGTAATCCAATTCAATTTGTCTTTCAAAATCCTAATATCTCCTACAACTGCGCTATCACTACGTTCTAACTACTCAAATCTACATCTGTTGCTGACTCTGCAGTGTCAACAACACTAACTCTAGAACGAGTAACTACTGCAATTTCATTATTTGTCAAAATTGGATTATGTTTGTTTTTATAAGCCACATCATTTCCCTCCACTACATTCACGCCCTTAAACAGGAAACTTATTCACAGTGGCCAATTTCAATATTTAAATGGAAATCACCGATGGGATAGGACCCGACCGAATCGGGGAAACCAGACAACAACACAAACTCTTCATAATCATGGATAAAATCGCTAGGTAATGCCTCTCGTAAAATCAACGACTGAGCCGCACCAGTGTCTCGCAAAATACGAGCCTCTTTTCCTTTGGATAAATTCACAGACGAGACACTACTATGGGATAAATACCTGTTAAAGGAATTAACTAGTCATTGTTCAGCAGTAGTCGTTTGGACGGGATCTCTCTCTCTCTTTTCAATGCCCATAACTGGTCTACCATTATTAGCTTGTAGGAACTTCTTCAACGCAAAACACTGTCATTTTACATGCCCCCTTTTTATTACAAAAGAAGCATATCATGCCTCTCAACCTTTCAGGATTATAAACATTATACCCCCTTTATCCTCTATCAGGAGAAAAGCGATTATTATTGGGAGAAAAATTATTATTATTTTGCCTCCCAGGTTGACTCCTATTAACAATTAGGCGTACCACAAACATTATTATTATTATAATTATTATTATTACTACCGCTCCGGCCCGTTCTAATCCAACCAGGCTTTGCATGATTCATCACCCCTAACTCATTTTATGTTACAAATAATATTCGTCACTTGCAATGGCAACCTCCTGTAAAATGTCTATTTTCAACTCCTCTAAATGTACTTTTAGTTTATCTGGTACACACCGCTTAAATTCTTCTACTAACAATAACTCCTTCAACTTGTCATAATCATCCACTTCTTTGGATTCGACCAGTCCTCTGCATACTGTTTTTTCCCTCTAGCAAACTCTACAAATGTTTCGTTCATTCCTTTTTGTAAATTTCTAAACCGCTGGCGATAAGCCTCCGGCACCATTCATAAGCCTTTAAAACTATGGTTTTCACATTTTCTAGTCCGAGGATAAAGAATTCGTCCAAGGTCACATAAACTCTCTGAGCCCTACCTACTAACTTGCTTGGATAAGGGTGTTCCAATATTCCCATGGCCATTGCAACCTAGCAGCTATCCTTTCAAAGGATACGAAAAACTTAGCCACATTACATTCCTGAAAACTAGGCATAAATTTTAAAGCCTGTACCAAATTTATAACAGGCGTTACAGATCTACTGGGAGAAGAAGGAAAAGGGGGCTCCAAACCCTGTATAGCAATTTCATGCTGTCTTTCCTTTTCTCTCTCCTCCGCCCTGAACTTTTCCATATTAAATTCCAACATTCTCAATTCAATTTGTTTGTTCAACACTTCTGCAGTTAGCTCCTGCTTAGCCTCCTGATACACCATCTGGTTTTAGATTTTTAACACACTCATAAATTTTGTAGCAATAACAAAGCTTTTCTTTACAGAGGTATCAAATTCTATCTCTAAATGTTGAGCCACCTGCTCCTACTCAGGCCTATTTAACTCTTCAAGCCTTGCTTGCCCCCCCCTGTCCACTCAAAAGTTCAATTATATTAGCCACCTCCATTATGACCGAAAATCACACCAAAGAATAGTTCCAAAAATGCCTAACACACAAAGAGTGTAAAAATGTTACCAAAGACAAAACCCCTCAAATTAATTTTGCACATAAGTGAATACGCACAGGCACGAAAAATCCTGTCAAACGGTCGCCAGTTTGTGATGGCGTGTCAACCACCACAAGATACACTTATCAAAATATAGGTTACACCTGTATTCACTTAACACGATACGAAATTCAAAAGGTGTGAAATCACACCACAACCTTAAACCACAGTATGCAAGATCAATTCAGGGATGAAAATAAAACACTTTAGAAAAAATAACTTTAAATTTAATACAAAATTCTTTAGGCAGAAATTACACCTGAACCTCTTATAATACAAAAATATATAAATAACACTCACCTTAAATAATCACTAAATAAATCCCAGATACACAACTAATAAAAGAAACCAAACACATTCATCCACAAAAAGGAGGGGTCCAGAGGAGAAAGGTAAAAAGAAAGAATATCCTAACAATTACACACTAATATTCCTAACAACTTCTCCGTATGTTTTAAAAGTTCTCCTCTTGCAAGGCAAGACACAACTCCACGTCTGGAAGACAAATCAGGGTGATTATCAGATGCTAATCCAATCACAGCATAGAATCCCAAAAATATCAATAGGTGGCTGGCAAGTATCAAGCGGTTCACTGCAACTGACACCAGAGGAACATTTGCCGTGAGCTCATAGGTATTAAAATTTTACCTTGGGAGAGATCCCCTTGGCTTTATAACTGAACCAAGGGCGTTAAGGATAAATCCTGAAGCTACAGACTAGGAGATCCAAAAGGTATGTAGGGGGTGAATAATCTCCAGTCCACGTACATGTGCAGAGGCCAAAAATCAGTACTAACGATCAGTTCAAATAGCGCCCAAGGCAAGGTCTAGGAAACAACTGGCTCATATCACCACCGAAGACTTCCATATCCAAGAACCGGGGGGTTTGCGGTGGGAGAAGGCCACACCCAGTGAAATCACCAGATATGGAATTTGAAAATAGGATTAGCCAAAAACATACAACAAGCCAAACACCGGAGAGGAGAAAACTAGCAATTACCATTCTTAACTAATTAACAGTTTAAAAATAATCTAATACATTATTCACCTATCATTAACTGGCAACAAGATGACACCTCCTCTCCCAACAAAATTTTTTTTTATATAAAAAAAACTTTAATTAAAATTTTTGAATAAACGCAGAAATATGAAATAATCACATACTGAAACATATACAACCAAACAACACAAATACAAGCTTTCATTCATAGCTGTTAAAACCAAAATACTCATTAAGAAAATTGCACTTATAAAACATGACAAGAAAAATTGGGGGTTTGGTGGTGGCAAAGAAACAAGAATGCAGCTTACAATTAAGACACTTAAAATTAACAAAATATCAATATACACCAGAGGATATATTACGCTGAAAACCTCACAAACCAACTCCAAAATTTTGTTTTTCCCAAGAGCTACAAGGCTCTCACATAAGTACATACTTAAGAGCTACACTGTTTTAAACTGGATTCCACATATCTGTTCATAGGTCATAACTATTTTACATACACTTAAAGTTGTTTCACTTTGTTTCTCATTGCTCATTGTAACAATGTTCAGCGAACAATAGTCCTGTCTATAAACACCGTGACAACACACTAGATCACTATAAAAGCGGCTTACCGAATACATACACCAAAATTGGACAACACAGAGAAAACCAACACAGTTTCTCCCTGCGCAAAAATTTCGTGAAGCATAGTCATGCCTGAAAATAAAGAAAGCCCGGATTAGTAGCTGTCGACTAACAATGTAAACTCTCCGATTAATATCCTAACCAAATTAATCACCCCACCGTATAGCACCATGTGCCATTGACCAGTAACTACCACCATCCTTGTATACCACACCTCTCAATAACAACCTTTACGATATTAACCATTTGTATCCTATAACACTCATTCCACAACGCATTTTAAACACATCACCAACCTCCATTAAGATAAACATTGCCACAAAATATGAACATCGAGTAGCACCTTCTACCTTCACCTATGGTCGTAATATTAAACCATTCTTAATTTTATAGCCTTATGCATTTACTCAACTCCTGTAAAGGAAAATTATGATTCTGTAAAGGAAAATTATGATTAATACATATTCGTTATATAATCAACTACTCTTTACAATAAAAAAAATACCTAAGCACCTACTTCAACAGCACACATACAGTAATTAGAACGATACAGATACTACCTTAATATCCGCATAGCCCTCCACAAGAATTTCTACTCAACGCTGCGAGAAAGAACATCGGCAACAGTATTAACTTTTCCTGGAATATGTGAAAATTCCAAATTCCACTCCTGAAGCAGGAGACTCCAACGCATCAATCGTTGATTTTTATTCTTGTACCTGCTGAAGGAGGTCAGGGGATTATGGTCCGTCATAATCTTTATAGGAGTTCCTGTGGAAGAGAGAGAAACCTGGAAATGATTAATGGCTAGTACTATCAGCAAGAGTCTTCTTCTGCACAGTAGAGTATTAATGTTGGGCAGAGGAAATTTTTTTTTAGAATGCGACGGGGTGGGGAAATTCCCTGTTCCATTCTGTAATAACCCCCCCCCCCCCCCCCCCCCCCCCAACCCCCCCCCCCCCCCCCCCCCCCCCCCCCCCCCTACTCAACGTCACTTGCATCCGTGGTGAGAGAAAAAGGAAGTTCAAATCAGGAGCTCTCAAGACAGGAAAATTAAGAAGTACCCTTTTCAAATTATCAAAAGCCCTTGTGCTTCATCAGTCCAGAAAAAAGTTACCTTCTTTCTTAGGAGATTCGTTAAAGGGTCGGCGATGTCAGAAAAAAATTCTTTAACCAAAATTTTTTTATTTATTTTTTTTTATTTATTATTTAAATTTTTTTTTTTTATTGGTTAACCTAACCTACCTACATACATCCCAGATGTTGCCTATCTCTATGGTTAGCGCTAACCTCATTTGCTTTTTATATAAACTAAGCTAAAATACTATATACATGTCACGAGATGCTTCCAGGTGACTTCTAACTTGCCTCCCGTCCCGGCACGATCTTCACTCAACGCTCAAGGCCAGAGGAACGTCGTATGGCCGAATCTGCTGCGGAGTGCCAATCTTGTTACGTCTCCTCCTCCTGCCATGCCCATATAGTTCGAATATATTGACAAGCCTCCTTCCATGGCCTTCAGAATCATGATGTTCAAGTCTGCGTTTCTGAGGCCCAACTTCTTGAGTATCCCAACTGCTCTCTTGGAGGCCACTCCCCTCCAGTTTATGGTGATGGCTCCCACTGTCGGAGTGTGGCCTGTTAATTCTGCCACTTTGCTGGTAATTTTGGGGGTATTATATTTCCTTATCTTTATTTCGTCTAGATGGTTCAGCGAGCCGACGTTCGAATCCCCGACTATTTGGACATCTAGTATCCTGGTTGTTCCAGACTGTTTGGTCTGGTTTCCTCAAACCTTGGGAGGTCGAGATGTGCAGCTCCTTCACTACCTGGTGTCCTCGGTCTTCTAACTTGGTGGCCAGCCAGTTGTTGTGTCGCACTATCCTCCAGGGTTGCATCTTTGGGCAGTTTTGCAGAATGTGATGCAGTGTGCCCTGGCTGGCACACCCCAGGTCGCAAAGTCCTTGCACATCTCTTCCTCTTGCACTCCTCGCAGGGGTGGACAGGACTCCTTGTCTAAGTTTAATGAGAATTACAAAACCTGCCCCCAGGGACTTAAGATGTTCCCAGCATCTGATCCAGTTGTGCCGTAGTCCCTGGGCTGCCTCACTTAGACCTGATCCATCATCCATCAACAGAATAGATGAGTTTCTCTCTCAAATGCTCTGTACATTCTTCTGAGTAGCTTCTCCAGATGTTGCCACCACTGGGTCTTGTGCTGTCTTAAGCCTGCCCCACTTGTTCCTAAGTTCTACAGGGACAAGTGTTTTAAAATTATATATCCCCATTCCTCCTTCCTCCAGCGAAGTGTATAGGGCCGCATTGGGGATGTCTTTTGGGAGTTGTAGGGCCTTCAAATTAATAAATTTTCTTATTTCGGCGTCTAGATGGTAAGGTGGTACTTTTAGGAGGTCCGTTTATTGCCATGTGCCTTCATTCTGGGTATGGCCACTTTTTTCAGAGCCAGAGTTTTTGATGGGGCTTCAGCGGGGCCTTTTGTAGATGACACAGGTAGTTTCGTAATTTCCTATCACCTTCTTTCCATTTGTCTTAGTATCTGCTCCCTCTTCTATTCCTAGATATTTATATACCTCGCCGGGGCTTTATAGCTGGTATTCCGTTCCCTGGTACTTGATTGGTCAGCCATCTGGTACCAGGTTTTCTTAGACCGATCGCCGACGATTCCGAGGGTGGCACACTTTTCCAATCCAGGTTCAAGGCCCAGTTTACCTGCTTCATTTAGTAGTTTCTCTACTCCTGCTGTTAGCTTCTCTCTTGACGTTGCCACCACAACGATATCGTCGCGAAGGCTATGTATTTTATCAATTCTGACTCCAGCTGGGCCCCAATTCCAGCTGGTAGCTTTTCCAGAGCCGCTTCGAGGGCGATGTTGTAAATTATGGGGGAGAGAGGGTCTCCCTGCATAACACCCCTCTTTACTTCTATCTCAGTGTTAACGATCTTAGTTAGGGTTTTTTCGTAATAGTTTTTTCAATACACTCAACGTTAGCTTGTTTTGGAACAACCTTACCATCACCAATTTCATGACCTAAATATACGACCTTTGCTTTTGCAAATTCACTTTTCTTTAAATTGACCACCAAACCAGCGTTCTTCAATACCTCAACATGGCTTAATACGCTTTAAATGTGTTTCCCAATCATCACTATAAATAACCAATGTAATCAATATAAATGACACACCCTTCCAAACCGTACACCAACGTATTCATCAACCTTTGAAAAGTGGCAGCGGCATTCTTCATACCAAATGGCTTCACACAACATTGAAACAACCCTTGAGGTGTTACAAAGGCTGACAAGGCCCTAGCTCATTTCGACAAAGGAACTTGCCAATACCCTTTTAATAAATCAAATTTACTTATATATATAGATTTACCCATCTGATCACTACAATCTTCAATACGAGGTAAGGATAAAAATCAGATTTAGTCAACCTCATTAATCCTTCTGTAGTCAATACATAATCAAAAATCCCCCTCAATCGGGTTTCTTTACCAATACAACAGGAGATGACCAAGGACTTTGACTATGCTCAATTAGACGTGTTTTAACATATAATCAACCCCCTTAGCAACAACTTCACTTTTGAAGGGTTTAACCTGTAAGGACATCTGAAAACAATTCTTTATACTCACACGCCAACTTCTTCAGAGACCTACGTTTCTCATAACACAAATAGAAACTGAACTACCAAAATTTCTAAAGAAGTCATATTACCTGATGGCCAGTTACCATCATTACCATATTTATTCTCATTACGTTCTTCCTCTGAAAAGGAATAAAGGTTATTACATTTAACAATCTCTCCAATTGTTGCCGCAAGGGAATAGCTTTCTCCCGTTCCATATATGCCTTCAACATATTTATATGACAAAGCTGAAAAGGCTTACTTCTCTCAGGAGTCTCTACTACAAATAATAACATCACTAATTTTTTTCAAGATTTTCCAAGGATCTGAAAATGAAGCTTTTAATGGATTACCGGAAAAGGTAACAACACCAACACCTTATTGCCTTCAGCGAAGTTACGAGTCTTGGTTTTCCTGTCAAAAAAGTACTTCATTCTTTTCTGACTAAACAACATATTTTCACAAGCAAATGCCCAAGCCTTCATCATTTTATCACCCAAATTAGTCATGTAATCCAACAAATTAATATCAGGAATGTCCCCACCTTCCCACGACTTTTCTTACGACATCAAGAGGACCACGAACACAATGTCCAAAAACCAAATTGAAAGGCGACAAACCTAATGATTGACTTGGAGCCGACTGAAAAGCAAATAACAGATATGGTAATTCTTTATCCCACTCAGAACCGTGACGTTAAACTATATTTCCTAATCATCGATTTCATTGTTTGATGAAACCTCTCCAGAGCACCCTGACTTTCAGGATGATAAGGAGATGAATTCACATGTTTAATACCTAACTCTGCCATTTTCTCTCTAAAATACTTGCTGACGAAATTAGTACCACAGTTTGATTGAATTATCTTAGGCATCCCAAACCTGGTGAAGAAATCAATTAGTACTTCTAAAATCTTAACACTTTTTATAGTACGTAGCGGTATTGCCACAGGATATCGAGACATTTTATCCATAATAGTAAAAATATATCATTCCCACTACATGTCTCGGCAATGGTCCAACAATATCAATAATTACCTCTCTTTAAAAAGGTTCAGAAACAAGGGGGATAGGACATAGAGTGCCTTTGGTATAGACTGGTTGGGCTTACCAACCTTCTGACAGAGGTCACAACTATTGACAAACTTCTTTACGTCTGCCTTCAACTTGGGCCAATAATAATTCGTAAACAACTTCCCCGAAGTCTTATGAATGCCAAAATGACCAGCCAAACCACTGTCATGTGCCAATGATATTAACTCATTCCTGTAAACAAAAGGCACCATTATGTTTCCAAATTTCATGATCAATATTATCAGCCTCCATAGGCCTACTCAACCTATATAAAATAATATTATTTATCTTAAATCTGGGAACAGTTACAATCAGACACCGATTCTCGGGCATTCCACTGAGGAGTGAGAGTGTGTACTTCTGGTGATAGAAGTTAACTCTCGACGTGGTTCGGGAGTCATGTCAAGCCGTTGGTCCCGTTGCTGAATAACCACTGGTTCCATGCAACGTAAAAACACCATACAAATAAACAAATTATTATTATTATTATTATTGTTATTATTATATTATTATTATTATTATTATTGTTGTTGTTGTTATTATTTTTATTATTATTATTATTATTTTTTTTTTTTTTTTTTGCTCTATCACAGTCCTCCAATTCGACTGGGTGGTATTTATAGTGTGGGGTTCCGGGTTGCATCCTGCCTCCTTAGGAGTCCATCACTTTTCTCTTACTATGTGTGCCGTTTCTAGGATCACACTCTTCTGCATCAGTCCTGGAGCTACTTCAGCTCTAGTTTTTCTAGATTCCTTTTCAGGGATCTTGGATCGTGCCTAGTGCTCCTATGATTATGGGTACTATTTCCACTGGCATATCCCATATCCTTCTTATTTCTATTTTCAGATCTTGATACTTTATCCATTTTTTTTCCCTCTCTTTCTTCTTCAACTCTGGTGTCCCATGGTATTGCGACATCAATGAGTGATACTTTCTTCTTGACTTTGTCAATCAACGTCACGTCTGGTCTGTTTGCACGTATCACCCTATCCGTTCTGATACCATAGTCCCAGAGGATCTTTGCCTGATCGTTTTCTATCACTCCTTCAGGTTGGTGCTCGTACCACTTATTCTGCAAGTAGCTGATGTTTCTTGCACAGCCTCCAGTGGAGGGCTTTTGCCACTGAATCATGCCTCTTTTTGTACTGGTTCTGTGGCAAGTGCCGGGCATTCACTTGCTATGTGGTTTATGGTTTCATTTTTCGTATTGCACTTCCTACATATGGGAGAGATGTTATTTCCGTCTATCATACTTTGAACATATCTGGTTCTTAGGGCCTGATCTTGTGCCGCTGTTATCATTCCTTCAGTTTCCTTCTTTAGCTCTCCCGTCTGTAGCCATTGCCAATTGTCATTGTTTGCTAGTTCTTTAGTCTGTCTCATGTATTGTCCGTGCATTGGTTTGTTGTGCCAGTCCTCTGTTCTTTCTGTCTTTCTCCTGTCTCTGTATATTCTGGGTCTTCGTCTACTTTTATTAGTCCTTCTTCCCATGCACTCTTTAGACACTCGTCTTCACTGGTTTTCAGATATTGCCCAGTGCTCTGTTTTCGATGTTGACGCAGTCCTCTATACTTAGTAGTCCTCTCCCTCCTTCCTTTCGTGTTATGTATAGTCTGTCCGTATTTGCTCTTGGGTGTAGTGCTTTGTATATTGTCATTTGTTTCCTGGTTTTCTGATCTATGCTGCGGAGTTCTGCTTCGTCCATTCCACTATTCCTGCGCTGTATCTGATTACTGGCAACTGCCCATGTGTTATGGCTTTTATCATATTTCCGGCGTTGAGTTTTGACTTGAGTATCGCCTTGAGTCTCTGCATATATTCTTTCCTGATCGTGTCCTTCATCTCTTGGTGTTTTATATCTCCTCCTTCCATTATTCCCAGGTATTTGTGATCCTGTCTCATCTATGTGTTTGATGTTGCTCCCATCTGGTAGCTTTATCCCTTCAGTTCTCGTTACTTTGCCTTTTGTATGTTGACTAAGGCGCATTTTCTATTCCAAACTCCATCCTGATGTCCCCAGATACAATCCTTACAGTCTGGATTAGGGTATCTATTTCCTTGATGCTCTTACCATACAGCTTGATGTCGTCCATGAACATCAGATGGTTGATTCTGTTGCCTCTTTTCTTGAGTTGGTACCCGGCATCCATCTTCTGTAGTACTTTTGTCATGGGAATCATGGCTACTACGAAGAGTAGTGGGGACAGTGAGTCGCCCTGGAAGATCCCTCTCCTGATATTAACCTCTGCTAGTCTTATTCCAGAAGCTTGTAAGTATTGTATTCCAGTTGCGCATTGTATTTTGAGGAAGCTGATGGTATTTTCCTCTGCCCATATATTTTCAGGCATTCTATTAGCCATGTGTGTGGTATCATGTCGAAGGCTTTCTTATAGTCTATCCATGCCATGCTTAGGTTGGTTTTCCTTCTCCTACTGTTCTTCATTACCATTTTGTCTATCAGGAGCTGGTCTTTTGTGCCCCTACACTTCCTTCTGCAGCCTTTCTGTTGGTGGGGGATGGTGTTTGTCTCCTCTAGGTAGTTGTATAGCCTTTCACTGATGATACCTGTTAGTAACTTCCACATTATTGGTAGGCAGGTGATAGGCCTGTAGTTACTGGCTATATTTCCCTTACTCTTGTCTTTTTGTACTAAGGATGTTCTTCCTGTGGTCATCCATTTGGGTGCTTGGTGATTTGAGATACAATGCTGGAGTTGTTCTGCTATTCGTGGGTGTAGGGCCTTGAAGTTTTGAGCCAGTATCCATGGACTTCATCGGGACCTGGGGCTTTCCAGTTTGGCATTTTCTTTAGTTGGTGTCTGACTGTGTCTGTCGTGATCTCTGTGAATGTTTTGTTTTATTCTCCGTGTTTCTTCTTCCTTGACTTATTATTATTATTATTATTATTATTATTATTATTATTATTATTATTATTATTATTATTATATTATTATTATTATTTGTAAAGTGGATGTTAGGAAATAGTTCACATTTCCTTTCGATAATAATGTTCATTTCCAACGTGCTTTTCCCTGAGCATTTTTGCAGATTTGACCCAAGAAGGTCATGGCTGAACGGGTTCATTTTTCTGTCCGTCATGAATTTAGCTGTGACCTGTCAGGGTGCGTACCAATCGGCTTTCACTGTATTTAATATTTGTGTGAAATATTCGTTTATTCAAGGATCGAGTGAAGAGTCGTAAATATAACTGGAACCTGCTTTTACTTACACAAAACGAATACACAAGTTAATGACAGACCAAACTTCTGTCCTGAAAAGGTCAAAAAGCGAAAGCGCATGACTTATTCTGAAAGATTAGGAATAAAACTTTTAATTGTAGAATAATAATCATTTGTACAGTGCAATGGATGATTATGACGTCAATGTCTGCCTTTATTTGTGTATGCATGGAAATTATATGCAAATTAATAAGAAATATGCATTATATATATG
This sequence comes from Macrobrachium nipponense, assembly GCF_015104395.2. Taxonomy (NCBI): domain Eukaryota; kingdom Metazoa; phylum Arthropoda; class Malacostraca; order Decapoda; family Palaemonidae; genus Macrobrachium; species Macrobrachium nipponense. The sequence continues at coordinate 22,301,707 of NC_061097.1, forward strand.
ATATATATATATTTTGAAGTAATAAAAGCCCACACTTTAGTAAGATGTTTATTAAAAAATTCTTAAAAGACAGGAGCTTACGTCTACTTGATTAGTAGACCTCATCAGCCGTACTGGTTATGGTGATTTAAAAAAAAAAAAAAAAAAATACACATATATATATATATATATGATATATATGTATATATATATAGATTATATATATATATATATATTATATATATATATATATATATATCTATATATATATAGAGGGGGTAGTGCCGTCTGTGGACTTCACGTGGTGTACTGTAGGCATTCCCTAATGTTCTTTGCAGCGTGCCTTCGGCCCCTAGCTGCAACCCCTTTCATTCCGTCTACTGTACCTCCTTTCATATTCTCCTTCTTCAATCTTACTTTCCCCCCTTTCCAACAAATTGTTTCATAGTGTAACAGCGAGGTTTTCTGCTATATATTTTTTCAAAAACTGCTCTCAATTTCCGTTTCATCGCTGAGTAACCTCATGGGTCCCAGTACTTGTCCTTTGGCCTAAATTCTATACTCAGTTTTCACTTAACAAACAAAAGCGACATAAATCTGAGATTGAAATTGTGTCTACACAATTTAATCCTACCAATAATAAAAGAGCAATTGCATAATACCTGAGGTACCTTGATCTGTGTTTTGCACTTAGACGTAATGAAACTAAGGCTTAACCAGAGTCGATTTCCACATCATTGCTGCTGTTGCTGTATCTATATTGTTATGGCCTATTTGCTGATTTAATCTCTGTTGTTATTAAAGCGCCTTCATTGTTGTCCCCATAGATTCAATTGTTACCATTATGCGGCAGTTCAACAGGGCTACAAAGGTAGCTATTATCCATTATCGCCCCAAAGTACATAGATCTACCAAAGACATATAATTAGAGAACGACCCCAGAACGATATGAATAAAGCACAACTCACTGACTAGACAGCAAGTGAAGGTCTCTTTTGACATTCGAGGTCAACTCGAGCGGAACATCTCATTGAAATGTTGATGCTGTTTTTCACAGCCTTATTAATCGTCTTTCCCCTCATCTCTCTCAGATGGCTTTCTCCCTCTAACCTCGAGTCTCCCGAGGGGTCTGATTCTCACGCACAGATTTCGAAAGAAATAAAAAGGAATAAAGGCGGTGGATATAACGCTTCTGATCTAAGCATCTATGAAGGTCAAGCCTTTGTATTACTATCATAAACTTTAAATACAATTTCCGTTGTTCAAGATTCTAGTAAGTTTTTAAAGAAGAAAACTCGGAACATTTTTTTAATTAAACACGTTCAGAAGCGACACACGAATGATGTAGTAAGCAGTCACGGCAAAACTCTCTGTTTCACTTACGTGGCTTCGGAAGGCGAGAAGATTGAAGAAAATGAGATTATCAAAACTTTAAAGAGAGAGAGAGAGAGAGAGAGAGAGGGGTGGGGGGGGGGGGGGAGAAGCATGTATGCATGTACGTGATCTTCGTCGTAGAGGGTAAAGGTAAAAATTCAATCAATTTAAAATAAAGTAGTGTGTGAGGGCTAACCACGAACAAGAGAGAGAGAGAGAGAGAGAGAAAGCTCTCTTTTGACACATCTGTTACCCGAACCCATGAGAAGGGGAGGCATTTGTCGAAACGGCACCGAGGAACATCGGAAATTCCATGGGGCATCAGCGCCATGGCAATGAATAGCTGCATAATAAGAGATAGAGAGGAGGAATTTCAAATGAGCGTCGTATATTATTACAGTTAAATCACTGAATCCGTAACAGCGCCATTGTGGGACGGCGGGCGGCGAAAATTTCCCTTTATGTTGGGCAAAGTTTTTTGGGACTTTTCTCGACTTTTTTCTCCTTCTTCTTTTCTTTTCGGGATGGTTCCTTCGTCGGCTTTCGGCTCCTCATAAGAGGATCAGGAGAATATCACAGCCTTGTTATTGGACGTCAGAGAAGAGATCTTTGGCGGTTGAAAAAAAGGTCATTCTCCGAAATAAGTTGGTAAGATTTTTTGTCTAAATATATCATGATTCATTAGTTCATAGAGAGAAATTACTTTTTTCGGAACTGGCGATTTCAAATGGCTCTTTACTGGTCTGTAAGTTTTAAGAGATGAATATGCATTTGTATGTGCGTTAAATATATATTTATATATTATTATATATATATATATATATTATATATATATCTATATATATATATATATATATATATATGTAATGAGGAAATGATCCTCATTATTCATTTGGTAAACGTGTAACTCGAGTCAGGCAAACAACAACAAATCTCTCTCTCTCTCTAAGCAACTAGCGGCTCGCGACTTTTCTCTCTCTCTCTCTCTCCAAGCGATACCTCTCTCTCTCTCTCTCTCTCTCTCTCCACTCTAACAGGTAATCAAAATGAGAGAGTTGCATTATAAAAAAAATACATTTATTAAGTAACAAAAGATAATGATCCAAGTCTACTGACTAACTTAAAAAACCCCAACAGTAAAATGTCTAAACTGTATTGGTCACACCAAATGTCTCCCTCAGTCCCCACATAGTTCCTTGCTAGAACCTTCTGTTTCAAAGACATAAGAAACCACTTGTAAGTACACACATAAGTTTAACAACAAAGTCAAAGATTGAATATTCTGATGAAATATTAAACAGACAAAAACAAGCCACTCTTTGGCTAAAATATTATAGGACCTCACTCAAGCAGCCGGAATATTTCAAGCACTATATTATAAAGAGACTTTCGAGAGCACCACGGCATCCTGCCTTTCTCTCAAAGACGCCTCTATCCAAAAACTACACCTTTTCGGAATAGATATGATTATATACAATAAACCAATAATCTTTTTACAAATATTATTGATGTGATCATTACAAATTATTACATCACAAAAATACTCTAACCTCTTCCCTCTCCGTCCTATTCTACCATTAGAGACGACGACCTCATCGCTTATGGAAAACACTTCGCGAGACGCCCACCAACAGACTATGAGATCTCGAAAGGTGGTAGGGCTGGGCGAAGTGATCATGAGCGGCGCCCCCCCCCCCCCTCTTTTCCTTTTTCTCTCAAATTCTCTCTCCCTCTTCCTTTCGCGCCTTTCCTCACTAATGCCTGGAACACGGAGTCGTTTTCTCACGCCTCACTAGGTCAATATTTTTTTCTCTCCTTCCCTTTTCTTTTTATTTCGGACGAAGGCAAAGTTCATTGCTGAAGATAAAGGTATCAGATTGCCTGAATTCACGTAAAAATATAACTCTTATAGTCATTCAATATCGGTTAACTTTATTTCCAAAGTGACACGTTCCAAATATTGCTTTGATCCCATCAAAACGGAATATACAATTTCGAAAATCATTAACAAAGTAGACTAATTAATTCCATTCCCCTTTTCATCTCAGATTATAAAGTAGGGCCATTAAATTTTTTTTGGGGGGGGATGGGGTGGATGCTGCTTCCATGCAATATACATTCTCTCTCTCTCTCTCTCTCTCTCTCTCTCTCGTGTATTTTGTAATTTTCGCTTATACCTTTTTGGTAATGAAAGGCCCTCTCTTTCACTTCACTCTCTGGCATGTCTAATGCTTGCGCGGGAGAATTGCATTAAAAAAATATATATTCGTAATCAGGAAAAGTAATACCGCAGATGAGAACATCACAGGAGTTAAAACAGTAAAAATAGTGTTAATGCTAAAACTATTAAATATTGAGCATTCAGTAAACTAAAATAATAAATGGTTCGTTTTTTGGAATCCAAAATGTTCTAGTCTTGAAGTGCAATCGACGCAGTAACAACAAATACGGTCTTACAAATTTGAAGGAATTTCTTACCAATGATCTCTGAGGTGGGATGGGGTTAGTGCGGTCAGTGCACCTCATGGGGTGTACCGTAGGCATTACTTAAGGTTCTTTGCCACGTATCTTCGGGCTCTGTTAAAATTCTCTTTCTTCCATCTTACTTCCCATCCTCTCCTAATAATTGATCCGCAGTGCAACTGCGAGGTTATCCACCTGTTACGCCTTTCAAACCTTTCTACTGTCAATTTTCGTTTCAGCGCTCAATGACCTCATGGGTCTTAGTGCTTGGCCTTTGGCCTAAATTCTGTATATTCATAGGAGTATCATTCAAATAAAACATTTCATATCGCATTTTCCTTCAGTTGCGAAAAAACTGAGAGAAATCGGATCAAAAGAGGTTGGACAAGAAGACCGCGACTCCTCTGAGACTAAACGATAAAAATATATTTAAGTGAGTAAGAAACCTCCTTTATCAGTCTGTGAATTTGATACTGAACAACATTTAACCTTCCAACTCCCTCGGTCTTTCCTTCCTTTTGGAAACGCTAACGTCAGTTGATGCCTTTTCTACTCTTGAAATCCGTCACTACATAAGAAGCATTAACTGTCAATAGCCATGTTGTCTATAGGTTGTACTATGCGTACTGAGATATTTACATACATACATATATATATATATATATATATATATATATATATATATATATATATATATATATACATTATATATATATATATATATATATATATATATATATATATATATATATATATATGTATGTATGTATGTAAATATCTCAGTACGCATAGTACAACCTATAGACAACATGGCTATTGACAGTTATATATATATACATATATATATATAGAGAGAGAGAGGAGAGAGAGAAGTATAGAGAGAGAGAGAGAGAGAGAGAGAGGGAATCCTTCAGTGGCGTAGCGAGAGAGAGAGAAAGATAGAGAGAGAGATCCTCAGTGGAGGAGAGGAGAGGAGAGAGAGAGTTCCTCATGGCGTGGTTGGAATAGTCTTGGCCTGCCACCTCGGTGGCCGCGATTTCGATTCTCGGGCATTCCATTGAGGGGACAGAGATTTGTATTTCTGGTGATAGAAGTTCACTCTTGACGTGGTTCGGAAGTCACGTAAAGCCGTTGGTCCCGTTGCTGAATAACTACTAGTTTCCATGCAACGTAAAACACTATACAAACAAACAATACAATATACATACCTAGCCTCATGGTCGTTGAATCGTATGAACTACTCCTGAAAAACATCTGCTCTGTTCGGGTCTCTTGATTGCTGTAACATTTCAGTTGATTTCCATAAGTGAAACCCCCCCCCCCCCCCAAACCCCCCCCCCCCCCCCTCTCCCTGTTTTTGCGTTTTTTTTTCCCTCGTTCCCCCCCACCTGGCAACCCATTGCCTTCACAAAACACCCGCCATAGTAATCCCGAGTTATTCCAGGAGACGGATTTATGAACTTTTCGCCTTAGACTTGCCACGGACTATTACTGAATAGGTAATCACAGCTAAGGTTTCATGATGCCATACCTTTGGTTGGGGTCTTAACATGAACATAAAACACATGTCCCCTTGAAAATGCTGCCAGTTATTTCTCGCTAAATAAATATACATAAATAAATTAAGTCTATAAGGAGGGTCGCAGTTTAACTTGATATAAAATGAAATACCATCCAAATAATTTATCATCATTTTGAGGACAAGAAAAATCTGTTGTAATTATTAAGGATTTCTTTTGCCCACCCCTTTCTTTATTGCTTGATGGAAATCTTTGAAAATCGAAACAATCAACAAAATTAACTCTTCTAAATATATATGACGACCTGTTCCCCAAATCAATAATATCCTTCACAAGTCAACCAGTCCTGATAAATCATCCTTTCTCCATTCATAAGATAATGCAGTTACACGCGAAGACACTATGTTTTCCCTGCCTCACAAGGGTCGTCTAATTAGCAAGACTTCTCAGTTCCAGTGTGTATTACTTATACCCTCAGCCATCAGATGGCGACACTGTTTCTTTTATTGGTAGTAATTTGGTTCTCGTAGGTGGCGAGATAACACCTGGCAGTTCATCATCTTTTAAATGTATCTAGGTCAGCAGATTGGTCGCTTCGGTTGCTAGTCTTCATTTTGTCAGCTATTTGTCGATTTGTCTGTTTCAGAAAGTTTAGAAGGTTAATCTAACCTACTCCTGCTGTAACAGGTATCTTTTCTTGTCTTTTGGATCATATCCAACCCCTTGTTCTCCCCAGCTGTTTATTTTTTGTCCTTCATCGATTGAAGTCCAAGACTAGATGTTAACTGACGTAATTACCACAAATATGAATATAATTCAAGTCAAGTACCTACTAGATATGCTTTATCCTCCTCAACCCTTTGTTACAACATATTCTGATCTATTTTACATTTTACCGATGTATTTCGGTAAAACCTTCCCCGTCTCCCCCAACCCTTCCCTCTTCGTCTCGATCTGGAACATTGGGAATGACTGGGGAATGAAGCGGAATGCTATCTTCAACCACCTCACTGTCCTAAAAAAAAAACGTATTAGACAGTTAAACTGTCTTCAGCAGAGTTTGTCCGGAGCCATAAAGCGTCTTGAGGAAAGAGGAATGTCACAGCCAGATCGAGACGACCCCACAAGAGATGGAGTTGGAATGCAAGGAACGCGCTGGAGGCCGCAGGAGAGGCTGCCAGCTGTCAGGTGAAAAAGCAGCAGTGGCGAATGAATAAAAGAGTGGAATATAGGACGTGAGAATAAGGGGAGAAAATAAAGATGATTTTCCCCATAAAAGAAGAAAGGAGAGAATACCCGGAGGCAGAATCGGCAGAATTGTATAAAGACGACTATACATATATATATATATATATATATATATATATATATATATATATATATATATATATATATATATATATATATATATATATGCATGTCTTAATGTAATCGAACGGTATACTAAGAAGATAAGATGGCCTATTTAAGCAAAATCCACACTTTACAAACATATATTTGGGACCGGGACGAGCCAATGAAGTGAAGCATGGTACCAGATATTTTTCCATGCCACTCTGGTGATATTAAAATATTACAACCTACTGGTTTACATAACGGGTACTTATAAATGCTTTACCAAATCGAACAACAATTAACCAAAAAGGAAAGACCTCCTTCATGCTCCTTTGGAATCCTATGGGGAATGAAATTTCGAAGAAATGTGATAAGATTGGGGCCGATTCACCAAATGTAGCAACCAACCCCTCAGTGGCGTGATCGGTATGGTATTGGTCTGCCACCTCTGTGGCCGCGAGTTCGATTCTCGGGCATTCCACTAACGGGTGAGAGATGTGTATTTCTGGTGATAGAAGTTCTCTCGACGTGATTCGGAAGTCACGTAAAGCCGTTGGTCCTGTTGCTGAATAACCACCGGTTCCATGCAACGTAAAAACACCATACAAACAAACCGAATGTGGCTTTGTTATCTGGTGTCTGAGATTTGACTCTTTTCTGTGCTCGTCACAGCTGTGTTTGATGCAGGCAAAATATTTCAGTACTTGAAACTATCAGAACTTTGGAGAGTATGAGCTCAAAATTATCAATACCGTCGGAGGCTTACTTTTGGGCATAATCCCTGGTTTAGTTGCAGTTTGATATTCAAGAACCGCTGACCCAGATTTCATCAGCGTGGTTCGTACGTAAACAAGACACTTAACCCATCCCCACCGGGTATAGTAGCAGTTTCGCCATTTAATTTTGAAGTTAAGCGTCCTTTTACACGGGCACATAATATCAGTTATGCGAAGATCGCTACTCCTTATCGGCTTGCGAACTTGGTTGTTCCTTTACATCTGGGATGTAAAACACGATGACATTCTGTAAGCTTATTCTTAAAATGCTTTCATTTGTTACCCAGATAACAGCAATATGTTGTCAGGTCCCATTAAGATAATTAGATTATAGAATCCATACATGTGCTATAAAGGAATTAATGTTTCCTGAGAAGTATGATGTTGATGAGAAGCCACAGCTCCCAGAAAAGTTGTCTCGAAAGGGGTCGCAAAGATCACCTGAGATGGAAATGAAAATATCTGCAATATTTCAGCTACCAATTAGTTCCTCGTTGGATGGGTCGGTTACGTGCTCGACTGCTGATCTCGGGCCCGGGTTCGATTTCCCGCTCTGCCAACAATGAATCAGAGAAATGTTTTTCTGGTGATAGAAATCAATTTCTCGATGTAATGTGGTTTCTGATCCCACAATAAGCTGTAGGTCCCGTTGCAAGGTAACCAGTTGGTTCTTAGCCACGTAAAAATATCTAATCCATCGGGCCAGCTCTAGGAGAGCTCTTGATCTGCTCAGTGGTCTGGTTAAAGCGTAAACGAATGGTTGTCGCCAACAGTTATACTGCATTATATATAACAATAAATAGTCAAGGCACGGAGAGAGAGGAGAGAGAGAATCAGATATTTGTGGAAAACTGAATTAGCAGTTGTTTAAGCGTTACAAGAGGCGTGTTAACAAAGTTTAATTGACAAATCTGGTTGGTTTGAGCTCCCTTTTTTTCTTTTTGGGTTTCGACATTCATGTTTGGGGGCGGTTACACATTCGTTAAGTTTCTCAAGCTGCGTTTGTTTGTTTGTTTTTCTTTATTTTTTGTCAAATCTTATTAATTAGTTGTCACAAAGTTATAAATCGTTGTTATGTACGATTACGATATGCATTTTGTTACCCAGTTTAATCCATACATTTTCCTTTATTAAGTTCTTTCCAAAGCCTTTGATTTTTTAGTGTCTTGTTAGTTTTTTTTACCAGTAAGAATGATCCTTCGGTATTTATTGAAATTCAGTGGAATATTTACCTTATGATAGTTCATGATTCACGAAAATAATCTGTTTCTGTATCAAATCAAAATCATATATCAGAACTTGAACTTGATGTACTTTATTCGCGAAGTTCTATAAATCCAACTGGAAACCTATTTAGGGTGAATGCTAAAAATTAGAATGTGGTTCAAAGTCTAACATACTGGTAATCGTCAAATTCTCTCTCTCTCTCTCTCTCTCTCTCTCTCTCTCTCTCCTCTCTCTCTCTCTATCTCTCTCTCTCTCTCTCTCATCCTCTTTTTATATATATATATATATATATATAGATATATATATATATATATATATATATATATATATATATATATATATATATTATATAGAGAGAGAGAGAGAGAGAGAGAGAGAGAGAGAGGAGAGCGAGAGAGAGAGGATGATAGCCCTAGAGAGGAGAGGAGAGAGAGAGGCAAAGCGTCATTTACCAGTAGTTAGACTTTGAACCACATTCTTATTTTTAGCATTCACCCTAAATAGGTTTCCAGTTGGATTTATAGAACTTCGCGAATAAGTACATCAATTATAATTATAAATATACTATATTGTAGTGTATATATATATATATATTATACATACAAATATATGCATATGTACATATATATAATATGTATATATATATATATATATATATATATATATATATATATATATATGTATATAATATTATGCATACAATATATGCATATGTATATATATATATATATATGTGTATGTATTTTATATGTATATATATATATATATATATATATATATATATATATATATGTATATATATATATATATATATATATATATATATATATATATATATATATATATATACCCACTTTGAGAGGCGGGGTCAGCGCATGAAATTCATATGTTATTTAGTTCACAACTTGGCGTCACACCACAAATGACCAGAGAGGGCAATGATATTTATGGGATTGAGGGCATGAAGGAGTAGGTGGAAGAAAAGGATTTTATACTTTTCGGTCATGAAAAAAAGTTGTAAATCATTTTTTGTAATTCCATTCTCCTCACGGGACCGAGATTATCCGGGATTTCTGAGCGATGCATTACATTACGCTGAATGAAATATATTTGCTATGAAGGGGAGAGGTATTTGTTTATTCCGTCAGAGCTCATTGAGTTCGGATCTCTTGATGACGGCGGGGACGGGGAGAGGAAAGGGGGGGGGGGGAGTCCTTAGAAAAATATGTATTTAATTCCTTTAATTTTACCAGTTATTAAAAAAAATATGCATTATCACTACGGCATCAGTATTAAAGTGCTTTACCTATGTAATTACTTAACTAGTCAATTTTAAAATTAACGTAATTTTCATAAATAGCTTTTCTCGTCTAATCCTTTTAAATGGTTATTGCCGTGAACAAACCACCAATTTTAATGCGGAAAATGTTTTCTTTACTGAGTGACGGAGAACCGCAGTACCTGTCAAGAACTTAACAACAGCAGTCTTCAGCAGAAGTTCCAGTCATACTTACCGTGGATTTAAACTTTGAAGTGATTTAGTGACATAGGGATCTTATCTCATTTGCATCACGGTCATGTGTTACGCAAATATGGAATAATTCTATCAAGTTACCATTGGACCCGGACCTGCCAAAGGGGAACCCGCTTACCTATCTCCTAAATCACACTAAAAACAAGGTGAGAGAAAAGCTATTTTTTCTTTGTTTTTTAAAACTGTCCAGATCTTTACTTTTATTCCTGCAGCTTTAATCGATGCTTATGTGATAAGTGTGTTATTATCTATACTTATCCAAATTATACGTACCTTACCTATACTTACCTTACATATAAGTGAATTACATACTTATTCATACTTCTAGTTACTTTGTTTAATTGTATTTCATTAGTCAATTTACTATTTAATTGTATTGAATTCTGTTTGTTTTTACTCTTATTTTGACGATTTGTTTACTGGGATAGGAATATACTTTACATTTTACTTGTTTACTTTTGGGCTGTTATTTCATTGGGGTAGTTGCGTCCGATTCTGTTCATACATGAAATCTTAAGAATTCCTCTTGTTCACTATTTCAGATGTGTTTGTATACTTTCGGATTCATTTCATTGGCCTCCGGATGATGCAGCCCAAGTACTCACTTTCTATCCTTATGGTTCACGTCAAGTGTTTGTTTGTCATTCAGAAGTTTATTTTTGTGGTTCGATTATATACATTACAATTAAATTCATTGTAACTTATACTTTATTATTTAATATATCCTATATTAACTTATAAATTTAATAAGTTACCTTATCATTAAAATCTGTATAGAATTCATTTTTATACATGGCGACCGTGACAGGATCTGGAAGTTGAGTGGGTGGCTGCGTTTCCCGGAGGTAGGTTTTGGGTCCAAGGTGATAATTTGCATAAAATTTACGTTAAGTTACTTTTGTGATTACTGTTTATACACTTCTGCTTATATTAGTACTGCATTTTATTGTTTTACTGTGGTCTATTGTTACTTATATATTAGTCAAGATGACTGAACTGAAGAGATTAATAACTTCTCGGAAGTTTGTAAGAAAGTCTGTTACGGAGTCGTTTGATCGACGTGATCAGTTCATCTTACTTGAAGCTTCAGATAAGCTAGCACTTGAGTCTAAGTTGACTGACAACATGGCACGTTTGAAGGAATTGGATCTTCAAATACAGGGTATAAAATGGAGTTCTGAAGAAAACGAAAGTGAACAGATGGAGGAATTGGAGGCCTGTGAAAATTATCAAGACAAACTACGTTCGTGTTTATTTAAGCTCCAATCGCCTGTACCGACTACACCATCACCCCCAACTCCAGCTCTTCCCCTTTTGAAGAGACCAACGGCTCCTTTACCTCGATACTCTGGTCAAGAGAACGAAGATCTAACTAAATTTCTATCTCAATTTGAGGCAGTTATCAACAGGTATGAATACTCTGACTACGAAAAGCTTTTACTCCTAAAGCAGCAGATAACTGGAAAGAGCCTTGATTTGATAGATTCCTTGGAGTCTCATAACCAAGGATATATGTAAAGCAAGGAGCTCTTAGAAAAGGCCACTTGCTGGCTTTCCAGACGTTCAGAAATTCAGCACCATCAAGCAGCTATCTGAGCTAAACTTGGACAAATGTGATGACCCATTTGAATATGTATCCAAAAGTTCAAAAGGTATAATAGAGAATGTCCGTAAGTTGAATGTTACTATTGATTATATTTTGCAATACTTTGTGTGGACAGGTCTAAATGAGAAGTTCAGGAATTTACTGATAAATATTACTAACCATACATGGCCTTCAATTGAAGAGATTGGTGAAACTTTTTTTTTTTCTTCACTGCCTGCACAAGATACCATCACCATAAGAAGAAAGGGAAAGTAACAGATCATTCTGTGGATATGGCAATAAATGTGAACTTCACACCAGAGGGAACTAGTGGAGTTACTGCAAAATGTTATCCATGCTCCTTGTGTAGCACAGTCCAAGAAAAGGCTAGCCATAACATCAGAGATTGTACGAACTTTATTTCTCCGGTTTCCAAAGTTGAGAAATTGAAGAGTATCGATGGATGTACTAGATGTGGCCTGGCATCACATTCTACTGAAAGTTGCAGATACAAATTTAGAGATCGGTGTGTAAATTGCAAAGGTTTTCATTGGAATTACTTGTGCACTCGTCCAGGGGAAAATCAATCCAATGACATTGGTCAAAAGAATCTGGACCTTAACAAGAAAAAGTTCCATGAAAAAAACAAGGGCAAGAAAGACACAAAGGCTAAAACTCCTGCGGAAAGATCCCCAGAATAAACATTACTACTATTACAGAGGCTTGAATAACTCAAGTGAGGGAGATACGATTCTTCCAACCTTCACGTGTAACATAAGTGGATTCAATGTGCGTTGTATGAAAGACGTGGATGTCAATCCAATTTCATATCTGAAGACGTTGGCAAGCAGATTGAATCTACCAGTCATACGAGAGAGTGTTAAACTACTGTGAATGTATCAATGTCCCTAGAAGTTATGACACCAAAATTGTCGAGGTGGAAATGAAATTTGACAGGGATTCAAGAGTCATTTATGCATTGTGCCTTCCTAATATAAAATATTACTTTGAATCTTCCCAAGTTGAACAGAGTTGTTAATGGATTTCTGTCAAAAAGGATATAAATTGCAGATACAAAGACTTTTGGATGGTTCAGAAGATATTTCTGATATCAGCTTATTTTGGGATCAAAATCCAGCTATTGCATACCTGAGACTGAAATTGTATTCGGGAGAGAAATCATATATTCAAGAACTCCTCATGGTGTAGTGTTAAAGGGAGCAACTGAGACTATTTTACATGATCTGGGGGGGGCCTTATTTACAACCCCATATGCCCCTGAAGTCTCCTTGTCTTCCTACATTTCGATAACTAATAGAACCCCGACTACCTGCCTTCAGAAGAAGCTAAGTTTTACAAACATCTAATATAGATTTTGGTAAAATCGAAAATAGAAATGAATCATTTGTTTTGAAGGAGAGGATGATGAAGTCGGTGGGTTAGTTGATATTGACAAGGATGTACTTGGATTCTGTTGTGACCAAGCATTACATAGAGAGACTTCAATGTACTCTGAAACTGTTGAAATCCATACTCTGTTGGTCAATTACGTTTTAGAGAAAACTACAAGGAAATAGTGAAGGGAGGCTGGTGATGCCATTACTCTGGAACCCTAGAGTTTTTACTCACCTTTTGGGACATAACTTCCAATATATCAGAGAAAATACTGTCAAGCCTGCAAAGAAAATTTGCAAGGAATTTAGATGATAAATTGAAGCAGATAAATATGGTATTTAAGGAGCAAGCGGATGCTGGAATAATTGAGAGAATTGAAAATTTAGATCAATTCAAGAAGGAGGCATCCAGTCTAGCTTCATGCCTTTTATGGGCATTTTTAAGCTGATCGATGACCACAAAATGTAGGGTTGTGTCCTATCCAATTTGAGTGACAAAGGAAGTATGAATCACAATCAAACTATGCATGCAGGTCCAACATTAAATCAGAAACTCTCCACTTCCATTATCAATTTGAGGTTCGGAAGCAAACTATGTTGCTTTGATATAAAGAAGGCATTCAACAATATAGGTCTTGAGGAAGTCGACCAAAATCGCCTTTGTTTTTTGTGGTTTAGAAATCTTGAAGAGGGAGATTTTTCAATTATTGGCTATAAGAATAGTAGACTTCCTTTTGGACTTAGATGTTCACCTGCATTATTAATGCTTGGATTATACAAGATATTGATACTGGATTCTACGAATGATTCTTTTCCATTGATGAAACTCAAGAGAACCATTTATCAGTTTGTCTTATATGGACAACTGTGCATTTACGGCAGAAACGTCGGAGGTGTTTGTGTGGATGTATACAATGTTGGAGGATATTTTCAGTCCATATAAGTTTCACTTCAGCAGTTTTTGTCTAATGACATGTCATTACAGAAAGAAAATTGACAAAATTCAGGAAACAGAGACTCCAACAAAAAGTAAAACTGCTGGACTTGAGTGGGGATCGAATGAGTGATACATTGTCTACAAAACCCATACAACTGGATATAAATTCATCAACAAAAGAGAAGTTTTATCTACTATAGCTTCACAGTTCGATCTTCTTAATTTCAATGGACCTATACTGAATCGAGCAGATTGTTTCTACACAGATTGCAGTGTAGACCAGAACTAGATTGGGATGAAAAGCTTACTGCTCCTTTGATCAATGAATGGAAGAATATCTGCAAGCAGGCCAATTCTGCACCTTCTGTAGAGTTCCCACGGAATTTTGGTGCTCGTACTGACAAATATAAATTGGTTGGGTTTGCTGATAGTAGTAAGGTTCTGTTTGGCACTGCAGTGTATCTGTATAACATAAATACAAATAATATCTACTTTATTTTAGCAAGAATAAACTGGTGAGTAAACAATTGGAGTCAAAATCCATACCAAGCTTGGAATTGCAAGCTCTTGCATTAACCGTTGAAACTTGTAAAGGATTTGAAGAATGAACTTTCAGGATTTGGTTGCATTGATCCTATTGAGATAGTTGGATGTGAAGTCTACTCTGACAGTTTGGTGGTACTGACCAGGCTGCAGTCTTATGCCTTGAAACTTGACAAACTACAAAAAAAGCAACCCTTTGTACTCAATAGGTTAGAGTATATCAATAAGCTGTGTGAGGATTCTTGTATGAAATTTTTTTTTTTGTGTCTGGAGAAGATAATCCAGCAGACTGCATCACCAGACCTTTATCCTTTAGGCAGCTGTATGAAAACAAAACTATATAACTGGTCCCAAGTTCATTACGAAAGCGAAAGCAATGTGATCTGTAGTGACAGCACATTGTCGTTCATTATACCTGGATTATTTGAACCAAAACGAGTGCATAAAGTGGAGACCAATTGTGGTAGTGCTTGTTCACCTCGCATGTGTGCTCGGAACATCTTTTCTCTTTTAATAGGGTTTCTAGTTTTGAGAAGGCTGTGAGAGTGCATGCGGTGGTGCTCAGGTTCTGCAGCCATTTTGAAATCTAAGTTTAAAAGTAAACATCCAGCTCTAGATCATTTTGAAGTTGAAGATGAAGGCTTTAACTTTTATGATGAAGCTTGTAGGCAGATTATAATCAGGGATCAACATATTCACTTCCCAGATGTCTTTGATTATTTTCACTCAAAACAGAAGCAGTTGAAGAATCTGCCTAACATTGTTGCACAATTGAACTTGTTTCTTGATTCAAATGGCATGGTGAGGGTGAAGAGTAAATGCCGAAGATTGAAGGAAGTCCAACATCTTAACAAATTCAACTATCCTTTACTAATATCGAAGGACAGTATATTGGTTCCTCTGATTATAAGGGAATTGCATGTGAAGCTCTCGCATGCTGGTTGTTATCCTTTGTTGGCGGAACTTAGAAGAAACTTTTGGATTACCCATATATACTCAGCTGTGAAGAAAGTTCTGTCAAACTGCATTACATGTAAGAGAGTAAATGAGAGGGTAATTAAACTAAATCAGTCATTACCCAGAGTTCAGGATTAATCCTGAAACATACCGTACAGCAAGTTTTTTTATTTTTATTGATCATATGGGTCCATTTAAAATAAAGAATGATCAAGGAAATACTGTCAAGGTATGGTTGTTATGTATTACGTGTCTGTGGTCTCGGGCTATTAACTTGAAAATTTGTATGGATTTAACTTCAGAGGAATTTATTAGAGCATTACAACTTCATACATATGAATTTGGCATTCCCTCCCTATGTCTGTCTGATTTGGGATCACAATTCGTTGCTGGTGCAAATCAGATCTCTAGTTTCCTCAGCGATTACGAGACAAATGCATATTTACAGGAACGTGGAATTAAATCCTTTAAATTTGAGCAATATTACAAGGGATGTAATCAACTCGGCTCGTTAGTCGAGTCTTGCGTGAAACTAACCAAGCGCTTATTATTTGGAGCAATACGCAATAATGTTCTTCCCCTTCGGGATTTTGATTTTATTGTTCACAAAACTATACATTTGGTGAACAGAAGGCCAATTTCATTTAAAGAGTCTCTTAGGGACTCTTCAGGAGAGAGATTCCCAGAACATCTTACCCCGGAGATGTTGATTCATGGCAGAGAATTGGTTTCCATCAATATAATCCCTAACACAAGGCCCAACAGATCCCGATCCGGAATTCAATGCAGATCAGATTCCTTCATCTTACTGAAACTACAAAATGTACGACATAATCTCATTAAAATATACAATGAAGAATTTATTGGGAATCTTATATATCAAGCCGTGAATAAAAAAGACCGATACAAGCCCGTTCAACATAAAGAACTTAAAGTTGGAGATATAGTACTTTTGAAGGAACCCTTAGCTAAACCCTGTAATTATCCAATGGGACGCATTAAGGAAATTATAACAAATATAAACAATGAAGTTACGGCTGTGAAAGTCTTTAAAGGGAAAACTGGAGAAATATTAAAACTGCACTCTAGTTTCCTAAATCCTCTTTTGTCAGTCCCAGGCGATGATGAGAAGCAAGGTGTACCAGACACTAATAATGTTCATATTGTATCATCACGTCCTAAAAGAAAAGCAGCTATACAGGGTGCTGCCAAAATTCACCAAATTTTGGCTGAATCTGATTAGGGATTTTTCATTACTGTTAATATTGTTTTATTTGGATTCTTTTGGTTGGTTTTTATTTTTGGGTGTAATTTTCATGTAAATACATTTACATTATATTACTTTTGATTCATACTAAATCAAAATCTCTCCCGGAGTGTAGAAAAATATGTATTTAATTCCTTTAATTTTACCAGTTATTAAAAAAATATGCATTATCACTACGGCATCAGTATTAAACGTGCTTTACCTATGTAATTACTTAACTAGTCAATTTTTAAAATTAACGTAATTTTCATAAAATAGCTTTTCTCGTCTAATCCTTTTAAATGGTGTTGCCGTGAACAAACCACCAATTTTAATGCGGAAAATGTTTCTTTGTTTACTGAGTGACGGAGAAACCGCAGTACCTGTCAAGAACTTAACAACAGCAGTCTTCAGCAGAAGTTCCAGTCATACCGTGGATTAAACTTTGAAGTGATTTAGTGACATATGGATCTTATCATTTGCATCACGGTCATGTGTTACGCAAATATGGAATAATTCTATCAAGTTACCATTGGACCCGGACCTGCCAAAGGGAACCCGCTTACTATCTCTAAATCACACTAAAAACAAGGTGAGAGAAAAGCTATTTTTTCTTTGTTTTTTAAACTGTCCAGATCTTTACTTTTTATTCCTGCAGCTTTAATCGATTGCTTATGTGATAAGTGTGTTATTATCTATACTTATCCAAATTATACGTACCTTACTATACTTACCTTACATATAAGTGAATTACATACTTATTCATACTTCTAGTTACTTGTTTAATTGTATTTCATTAGTCAATTTACTATTTAATTGTATTGAATTCTGTTTGTTTTTACTCTTATTTTGACGATTTGTTTACGGGATAGGAATATACTTTACATTTTACTTGTTTACTTTTGGGCTGTTATTTCATTGGGGTAGTTGCGTCCGATTCTGTTCATACATGAAATCTTAAGAATTCCTCTTGTTCACTATTTCAGATGTGTTTGTATACTTTCGGATTCATTTCATGGCCTCCGGATGATGCAGCCCAAGTACTCACTTTCTATCCTTATGGTTCACGTCAAGTGTTTGTTTGTCATTCAGAAGTTTATTTTTGTGGTTCGATTATATACATTACAATTAAATTCATTGTAACTTATACTTTATTATTTAATATCTCCTATATTAACTTATAAATTTAATAAGTTACCTTATCATTAAAATCTGTATAGAATTCATTTTTATACACAAATGACCAGAGAGGGCAATGAATATTTATGGGATTGAGGGCATGAAGGAGTAGGTGGAAGAAAAGGATTTTTATTTTCGGTTCATGAAAAAAGTTGTAAATCATTTTTGTAATTCCATTCTCCCTCACGGGACCGAGATTATACCGGGATTTCTGAGCGATGCATTACATTACGCTGAATGAAATATATTTGCTATGAAGGGGAGAGGAATTTATTCCGTCAGAGCTCATTGAGTTCGGATCTCTTGATGACGGCGGGGACGGGGAGAGGAAAGGGGGGGGGGGGGGGGTGGGGGGGGGGGGGGGGGAGTCCTTAATTTTAGACACCTATCAATCGGTCCAACTCGTAAACGAAAATTGATATCAATTACCAATTATTCCAAAATCAAATTTATGATATTGACCAAGAAAAAGATCGACGGAAGACATCAAGAAATGAAAGTAGAATGAAACAGTAATGAAATCACCTCACAGGAAATAATCAGCAGTATCAACAGGTGTAATTATTTCTATTCTAATTCTGAAAGCAATTCTTTAGTGGATCACATAACACATTCCTTATCACATGACTACCCTTAGAATAAAAATCACCATTTCTTTCTTTCCCTTCCTATACCTATCGGTGCAGAATCGTTATTTTATGAAGTGTGCATATTTGACGAGTTATCCTAATGACAGATTTTAGCGTTTGAATATCGACTCATGTTTTTACAGACTTTATTTTTGCCACAGACCTGCTGATGACTAGCAGCGTTTCGGTAACTACTCAAATAACTTCAAGTAGGTCATTCCGGCTCTCTCTCTCTCTCTCTCTCTGTCTCTCTCTCTCTCCTCTTTCCACATGCACACAAAAAAAAATATATATATATATATATATATATATATATGTGTGTGTGTGTGTGTGTGTGTGGTGTGTATGTATATATTTATATATAAATATATATATATATATATATATATATATATATATATATATATATATATATATATATATATATATATATATGTGTGTGTGTGTGTGTGTGTGTATGTGTATATTTATAATATAAATATATATATATATATATATATATATAGTATATATAAATATATATATATATAGATATATATATATATAGATATATATATATATATATATTATATATATATATATATATATATATATATATATATATATATATATATATATATATATATATATAGTATAGTATATATATACGTATATATACACACACTCACACACACACACACACATATATATATATATATATATATATATATATATACATATATATATATATATACGTATATACACACACACACACACACACACACACACAGATAGATATATATATATATATATATATATATATATATATATTATATATATATTACATATATACATATACATATCAGCATGAACCTTATATTGCACAACCAAATTTCATAAAATGACACACAATCATAAGACAGTTCAAACTAAAACATGCAGAAATTTCGCACAAGTGTCGACGTCCTCCAAGCGAGTCAACATCATCTCCGAATATTCCCGAAACATAATATCCTTCGCTCAGTAGACAAGAAGGTTCATGGCGGCTAAGAACAGAAGATTGGCTGGATCCAATTAGGAAGATTAGGTTAATCTGTGAATAC
Organism: Macrobrachium nipponense; assembly: GCF_015104395.2. Classification (NCBI taxonomy): domain Eukaryota; kingdom Metazoa; phylum Arthropoda; class Malacostraca; order Decapoda; family Palaemonidae; genus Macrobrachium; species Macrobrachium nipponense. The sequence goes on from NC_061097.1 coordinate 22,321,467, forward strand.
AGGTGTTCTTCTTTGGTCCTTCTCTGGCTAGGCTCAAAAAAATATTAGAGAGAGAGAGAGAGAGAGAGCGCAAACATACAACTATTAACGCTTTGGGGAAATTTTTCTGCTTACTTCCAAGTGTATATATAAGCATTTAAACACATTAGAACACTCGAATATACCTCTTAATTTCTTTATATACACATCCAATTTGTAGAAGTACTCCAATATGTCGATTTGAAAAACAAAACACGAATTCATTATTTTTCATTTTCCGTGTCTCAAATTCTTTGCATTTCATGAATATCCAAAGAAGTGACACTAGGGGGAAATCTATAATCAAACACTAGATGAAGGGCAGAGCAGTGCATGAAATTCATTTCAGTTTTCTGTTAAAGGAAGCTATTGAGATGGCGTTGTCTGCCGTCCGCACTTTTCTGTCCACCCTCAGATCTTAAAAACTCCAGAGGCTAGAGGGCTGCAAATCGATATGTAGATTATGCGCCCTCTAATCCTCAAACGTACCCAATTGCAGCCCTCTAACCTCTATAGTTTTGATTTTATTTAAGGGTAAAGTTGGCCATGATCGTACGTCTGGCTCCGCAACAACAAAGCCCAACACTGTCGTATGATAAATTCATGGGCGGTGGCTGAAACTTTCACTTTCATACAGCATTATGCGCTGCACTGGAAACTCGATTACGCCGAAGACACCTCGGATTATCATTACTTGTTTTATTGAGTATCGTAACTTGGCGTCCCACCACAAATGACGAGGGAGGGAAAGAGTATTCAGGGGAATGAAGGCAGGACGGAGAAAGCCAGAGGAATGAGTTTGGATTTTTGGTTCAGGTGAAAAATTGTGAACCATTTGCGTAATTAAATCTTCCTCCTGGGCCAATAGCCCGTCCTGATTTCTGAGCGTTGAGTTACATCACTCTTAAATAAAATCTAATTTCGATGAAAGGGAATGTGATCTGTTCTGCCGCCGCTTATTGAGTTCCGGTCTCATGATGAAGTCGGAGACGATGGGGGATTTTTATTTCTTTTTAGAAATCATCACTTCGTTAGTTTATAAAATATATGCCAGACCGAATTTTGGCTAATTTGTACAAAGGACCAGATATTTTAAAAGGTCACATGATGTGAATCTGACTTTTCCTCATTGTTTACTCGAACGCTGACAAAATTACCAAGCAAATAAAAACAGTGCAGAACATTGTTTCAAAATATAAAAACACTAGAAATCGAGTGTCGATTATAAAGTGACGAATGGGCTGTTCGGTTGTAATTGGAATTATTGAAACTGACAACGTTTTGTGATGACATTTCGTCTTGTATTTATGATTATATCTGACATTTAAGTATTGTACAATTTCTGGTACGGTTAGGAAAATCCCACATAAACCACTTATTACACGCACACTGCACGCGTGTATGTTTATATATAGATATTATATATATATATAATATATATATATATATATATATATATATATATATATATATATATATATATATATATATATATATATATATAAAGGTTTTTGCCACGGAGGAAAAAATAAAAGGCGAGAGAGCCAAGAACTTGCTAGACCGAAAGTTCTTGGCTCTCTCGCCTTTTATTTTTCTTCCGTGGCAAAAACCTTTATTTATTCATAGCATCACGTTTTATATGCTTCGTGAACAAGTTATTATCATAATATATATATATATATATATATATGTATGTATATATTATATAAAATATATGTATATATATATATATATTATACTACATATATACTATATATATATATATATATATATATATATATATATATATATATCCTTTTCAAATATCGATCTACATGCATTCAAATGCAGGTAATGTATATACTATGTAAAGCAGGCGTAGGACGGGTCCCAGAAAGGCAAGCGAGTCTGGCAGCATAAAAAAAAAACGTCGGTGGAAGGAAGTCGACGGAAGATCGTTTTCCCTTTTCGCTTTCCTCCTCTTTTCCTTTGACAATTCCTTCCTTCGGTAAAAGTCCTCAGGCTCACGTTCCTTCCTTCCTTCGTTCCTTCTCTTCCATCTCGTTTTCGTCTCGTTTGCATGAGGCTTTAGTTGTTCCTGTTGCTAACATGGATGTTGCTTTAGTTGCATCAGGGGGACTGGAGGGTGTTTTCAGTTAATTTGTTACTCTACTGATTTACAAAGAGTCATTCTTCACTGTTTTCGTTTTTCAAGGGTTATCGTATTTATACCGCGTAAATCACATAAAATTAACATTTATTCTCGGACTATACTTTATTGTTCTGTTTTTTCTTTTTATTTCTTTTTTTATATTTCCGTTTTTTCTGGAGTTGGGTTTAGATTAAGCGAAGGACAAAATTCCCACTGCGAAATTATTCTATTGAAAGTAGTGGAATTTATCTAGGAGTTCCTGGAAAAGAACGAACGTGTTTTTGGACAGAATTTTTTGTTGCTGTTGATTTTGTTGAACTATACTTTTTCAGTGAATTAAAATGGACCTTTATGCATACATAGATACATACATACATAGGTGTATATATATATATATATATATATATATATATATATATATATATATATATATATCTATATATATATATATATATATATATATATATATATATATATATATATATATATATATATATATATATATATATATATATATATATATATATATATATATACATATATATATATATATGATCTTTGTTTATATTTCGCGCTGATAATAAATAAACAAAACAAAATTATTTTATAGTAAATCTGGATTATTGTTATCTTTCTTTCCATCGTTGATATTAGAATGATCACCTTTTGATAATCTTAACTGTTTTCGCAGTGATCGACAGTTCTCTGTTATTCGGCGACTATCTTATCGAATTAGTTCTCATTTTAACCAGTAAAAATGTCACTAAATTTACTGGCGATTTCAGGTATGTATTATGTGGTACTTTCCTGATTTTTTTTTTTTTTTTTTGCTGGCTTATCTCTCTGTATAATTGGTCTTAAATGGTTATATGGTAATAGAAGAGGGATTTTTGTGTGTATGTTCGTCTGCTCTTGTTATCAAAAGAATTTGCTACTCTTAATACAGTGTAATCAAGTATAAAGTTATTTCATTTTTTTACTCTATTTCTAAATGCCAATTATTTCATCACCATTATATTCAAGGCTACTTACACCTTCAAAATATGGATATGAAAACCGATTTTTGTACGTTACTGTTGTGGACGGGAAGAAGTTATACATAAGAAGATATATTGCTAGGATTTCTGTATTCACTAATTAGAAGTCACTACTGTAATTACGTCTGTGTATTCGGCAGCCTCTGTCATTCTCCATTCCCTTTGTGAATATTATCATCGGTGTCGCCCTTTCATTTAATCTGCCAGGTTCGTATATGTAACATCACCAAAGTAATTTTTACTGAGGGCAGTATGTTGTCTCAAAAAAAAAGAAAAAAAAGCAGTTAATGTCTCAAAAAAAAAAAAAAAAAAAAAGTTAACATGCGCCTACATTTCTTCGGCGCAGTTGAGTTTCTCTGCACAGCGTATAACCAAGGCCACCGAAAAATAGATCTATCTTTCGGTGGTCTCGGTATAATACTGTATGAGCAGTGGCCCATGAAACTTTAACCACGGTACAGTTGTGACCTGTACTATATCGTTTTCAGACGCGCCATTAGGGCTAAAAAAAAATACTGAGACTAAAGAGCTGTCATGTGGTATGTTTTTAAGATCTGAGGACGGACAGAAAAAGTGCGGACGGACAGACTAAGCTTTCTTGATAGTTTTCTTTTACAGAAAACAAAAATCCGCTGATGCCGAAAAAAGCGGAGTGTGGAATTTTTTTTAACCGTACTAGAAACTGGACAATACTTAAATGTCAAAAAAATAATCATATAAGGAAGACGTAACACATCCGACACAAAGTTGTGAGTTCCCATAGTTAAACCGAACAGCCAATCGATACTTAATAATAAGTACCACCATTTAAAGTGTTTTTATATTTGGGAGACATTGCTTTGATCTGTTTTCATTTGCTTGGTAATTTTGTCAGCGTTCTGGTAATAAATGAAGAAAAGTCAGATTCATATCATGTGACCTTTCGAAATATCAGGTCTTTGTACAAACTATCGGAAAGTCGGACTGATAGATCAATATTGTTTTCTAAACTAAAGGATTAATTATTAAAAAGAAATGAAAATCTCCCCTCGTCTCCGTCTTCTCATGAGACCCGAACTCAATAAGCGGCGGCAGAATAGATCACATTCCCCTTCATCGAAACCAGATTTTATTGAAGAGTGATGTAATGCAACGCTCAGAAATCGAGACGGGCTTTGGTCCTGGAGGGAAGGTTTAATTACACAAATGGTTCACAATTTTTCACCTGAACCGAAAATCCAAACTCATTCCTCTGGCGTTCTCCGTCCTGCCTGTCATTCCCCTGAATACTCTTCCCCTCCTTCATCATTTGTTGAGTGACGCCAAGTTACGATGCTCAATAAAACAAGTAAGCCAAAGTTTCTTCGGTGTAATCGAGTTTTCTGTGCAGCGTATAATGCTGTATGAAAGTCTCCAGCAACAGCCATGAAACTATCGCACGGCCGTGGTGGTCTGTGTTGTTCGGAGCCAGACGCACAGTCATGGCTTTTACATAAAATATAATAAAAACTACTGATATTAGAGGGCTGCAATTTGGTACGTTTGATGATTAAGAGGGCGGATGATCAACAAAGCGATTTGCCGCCCTCTAGCCTCAGGAGGTTTGGAGGATCGAGGGCGGATAGAAAAAGTGCGGACGGGCAGGCAACGTCATCTCCATAGCTTCTTTTATCAGAAAACTGAAATGAATTTCATGCACTGCTCTGCCCTTCATCTTGTGTTGTTTATGGATTTCCCCAAAGTGTCACTTCTTTGGATATTCATGAAATGCAAAGAATTTGTAAAACGGAAAATGAAAATAATAAATCGTGTATGTTGAAATCCACATATTGGAGCACTTCTCCAAATTGGATGGTGTAGATAAAGAAATGAAGAGGTATATTATCGAGTGTTTTAATGCTTTTAAATACTTGTATATACACTTGTAAAGTAAGCAGAACAATTTCCCCAATTCGTTAACAGTTAGTTTGCTCTCTCTCTCTCTCTCTCTCTCTCTCTCTCTCTCTCTCTCTCTCTCTCTCATCGGCGCGCGCGCGCGCGCATTCTTTAGTCTCAGTAATGAAAAGTGTAATAAAAAGTGAATTAAATCTCCTTCAGAAATCTCCCTCAGCAACCCACTGCTAATATTCCCACGTTCTTCTCAATCCCCTTTTGAGCCGAGCCAGAGAAGACCAAAGAAGGGCAAGAAGAAGAAGAACACCTGTATTCACAGACAAACCTAATCTTCCTAATTGGATCCAGCCAATCCTCTGTTTTAGGCGGCATGAACCTTCATGTCTACTGAGCGAAGGGATATTATGTTTCGGGAATAATCGGAGATGATGTTGACTCGCTTGGAGGACGTCGACACTTTGTGCGAATTTCTGCTTGTTTTGTTTAATTGATTGTTATTTAGTGCAGTTTATGGAAATTAGTTGTGCAATAATAAGGTTTTATGATATACGATGCATACACACACACACACATACATATATATATTATATATATATACTATATATTAATACACACACACACACATATATATATATATATATATGTAATTATATATATAAACACACACACACTATATTATATAATATATATGCGTGTGTGTGAGTGGGGAGAGAGAGAGAGATAAAGAGAGCGAGATTGAAGTTATTTGATAGTTACCGAAACGTTGTAAGTCGTCATCAGGCCTGTGGAAAAATAAAAAGACGGTAAAAACAGGAGTCGATATTCAAACGTAACATCTGTCGTTGGTAACCTCGTCAAATTTGCACACTTCATAAAATATCGACCGTCATTTTGTTTTGATAACGATTCTCCAACGATATAGTAAGGCACAGTGGGCCAGGAGGTGGACAAAATTAAATGTTTACTTTTGCCAAATTATCAAGAGGGTCAAAAAAATAAAAAATACATACTTTAGTGACAAAAGGAATGCAATATTATAGATTGCAAGTAGTTGTTAGTATCAGTGTTTTACAGGTTTAAACATGACTAAACAAGTTGCTTTCGGCTGCCCACTGTTTTTCCATACAAAACATCTTATAATTTCTTTAGCCACGATTTATGAAAGGTGTGTTGTGAGTAAACTCATATTTTAAAATTACTTTTGTGTGCATTATTGAATGTATCAAAGGTCTTGATCTTTATATTTATGATCTAAATGTTGGGTGCATAGTGTTTGATATAAGTCCCTCAAAATTTGTTGAAAATTTTAGCATATGAAAGTGTATTATAGAGCACAAAAAATTGCAAAGCTTTGCAAAGATTCCCAGTGGTGTTAAATGGTAGATACTTAAGCTTAAGTCCCAAACAATAGGACAAAAAAAAACTTTTTGCCACTAATTGCCACTTTTTTTTACAGTGAATATAATTGTCTGGACAACTATGAAAAAATTATTAGCAGAAGATGAAGATGTCAGGCTTAAGAGTAATAATGAGCCATTATATCTCTTTAGTTCAGATATAGGACAATAACAAGGTGCACGAAAATAGATGTTACTAACAAATATCTATTTAATGAAGCTAGTGAAGCGATAAAGAATGGATATATGCATAGTTTTTCTGATGTGGAAACTACATAATTTTCTGCTTGGAAAGATTGAAAATGTTATCGTGATGACACTATAGCAACAAATATTGTGATTAACTTTCTGAAAAACTTGAAAAATTAAGTGGAGAAGTGTTAACAGAACCAGAAAGTTATTTCTAAATAAGTACCAAGGTTGGCTTGAAGGTAAAAGTGTATCAAAACCCAGAAAATGAAACTCAAGAAATCTCGAGGACGACCTAGAACAGAGGGTTCTCAGGGCTCATCCGAGAAAACAAAACGAGGGAAAACTGCAGAGCTTGTTAACATATCTCATCATAGGCTCACATATGCTATACATCAAGTGTTCAAAGAAAGAAGGGACAGTCAAGAATGGCTAAATCTTTAGCCCAAATTTTCTACTGAAATCCGATGTACTTCATCAGAAAATATACATAGTGTTCTTTTTCTGCAAATGAAGCTCTGGCATGATCTTAGACTGTGGCCTTTCAATAAGAAGCTATCAAAATTATAGGAATAAAACACTTGAGAAGAAAACAAAAATTTTCCTTCTTACAACAATGTTCGTTTTCTGCCAAAGAAGAGTGCTTACCTTCTCCTGAAATTGGTTAGTAACTGATTATTCCGCAGAAGTGACCTTACAAGATTTATTAGACCACACAGCAAGGAGAATATTTGAAGTAGTGTCTTTGAAAGTTAATTTCTAAGTTGAATTTGATGGTACAAATGGTCAAAGTGTTTACAAGCAGATTCGAAGTGATAACCAAGAATGAGAAGTCATTTTCGAGTCCTCTTTATTTGTACTTGTATGGTACCTTTACAGCTGAGTGGAAAGACAGAAGCTAATGAGAAAATTATCTTATGGAAAAATAATAAGCTCCATGAAGGAAACTTCCACAGGTTTTAGTGGAAGAAGAGCAATACTTAAAAAATGCTATCCATATACTTAGACCAACTCAAGTTTAAAAACGATGTTAGCGTCATTCATGATGTGAGCATTATAATGATAGATGGAAAAGTGGCATCCTCTTTATCCTTGTCACCAACTCAATGCAATGCTGTTCTTTGTGTGGGGCATCACCTAAGCTAATGAATGACATAGAGTTTCAAAGAAACCCCCTGTCAAATAATGGCCATTATGTATGGGCTATCAACATTACATGTAAGCCTGGATAAGATGTAATGGAATTTGCTTACACTTGTCATACAAGTTGCCTATAAAGAATGGCAGGCAAAAACAAAAGAGGAAAAAGCAAAGGTTCAGCAACAAAAATCGAAAATACAAAAAGCTTTTGATTTTTTTCGTGATAGGACAGGATTAGTGATTGATATGCCAAAAACGGTCAGGCTTTGGGAGGACGTCAAATGATGGAAATACGGCAGGAAGATTTTTTAACTTGCTGATACATCAAGTTAAATTTTTGGAATAAAGATAGACTTGCTGAAGAATTTGCACATCATCTTGTGCACTTTATCATCTGGGTTTGATATAAATGTCAGAGCATTCAAATCCTTCAGCATCAATACCGCTATAATTTACGTGGAAGAGTATAATTGGTATTATATGCCTCAGAGTCTGCATAGAATTCTTATTCGTGGAGGTTCAGTGACTGAACAGATTAATCTGGCAATCGGAATTTACTTCGAAGAGGCTCAAGAAGCCAAAAACAAAGACTTTAAGAAGTTCAGAGAGTCATTTTGCGGGAAATATCCCCCCTAGTGAGAGGACTTAATGCGACGGTTATTCTGCTCATCCGATCCCTAATAACATCAATGAGAAATCAGACAAAAAACACAGAAAGATTCTGAAACATCAAGTGAAGGACCATAAACATAATGAAACATGTACCTTAACTGAAGATCATTTACGCGCTTCTCTTATGTAGGCTTAATGGCTTATCCTTTTAGCATTTATTCTTGCATTCCTTATCATCTTCAAATCATTTATTTTACTTGCTTGCTTTTACCTTATTTCAATGATGTAATCTCTTGAAAGGAAGCTTTTTTTTATTTTCTGTTCTTTATTGGCTATTGTACAAAATGTATTACAATTAAGATATTATTGCTTTAGTTTCCATGATTTCACTTATTTCCCAAGAAAATAAGATTTACAGAATTACCAAATTACAGAATATACGTGCTCAAAATCACAGATTTGTACTGATTTGATTTTTTTTTTCTTTGATAATGGTTTAGAATCATGTTAATCCCAAATAAAGCTAAATAGTTTTTCCCATGAAAGTATTTTTGTCCCTTGAAGTCCCATTCTGGCCCACTGTGTAAGGGAAAGAAATGGTGATTTTTATTCTAAAGGTAGTAATGTGATTAGGAATCTGTTATGTGATCCATTAAAGAGTCGCTTTCAGAATTAGAATAGAAATAATTACACCTGTTGATGCTGCTAATTATTTCCTTTGAGGTGATTTCATTAATGTTTCATTCTATTTTCATTTCCTTGATGCCCTCCGTCAATCTTTTTCTTGGTCAATTTCACATTTTTGATTTTGGAATAATTGGTAATTGATGTCAGTTTTCATTAACGAGTCATACCGATTGATATGTGCCTAAAATGAAGAACCATCCCCCTCCCCGTCCCCGTCCCCGTCCCCGTCCCCGCTTCATCAGAGACCCGAACTCATAAGCTCTGACGGAATAAATTCCTCTCCTCTTCATCGCAATATATTTCATTCAGCATAATGTAATGCATCGCTCAGAAACCCCTGATAATCTATCGGTCCATGGAGAATGGAATTACAAAAATGATTTACAACTTTTTTCATGAACCGAAAATCCAAACCTTTTTCTTCCACCTACTCCATCCTGCCCTCATTCCCATAAATATTCATTGCCCTCTGTGGTCATTTGTGGTGTGACGCCAAGTTACGCAACTAAATAACAAATGAATTTCATGCGCTGATCCGCCCCTCAAAGTGGATAACAATTTATCAAGGTTCCTTGCAGATTTCCCCGGGGTATTCATTTTTGGTTGTTTATGAAAGCAAAGAATCTTTACACGGAGAATAAAAATACGAGATTCGTGGGTGGTAATAAAATTATATTGGAGCTATTCCGACAAGTTGGAAGGGCGTAGGTAAATGGATGAATATACAAATATATTATTTTGTCTTAATATATTTTTAATTAGATAAGTATACACTCAATTCCCGAAGATCTTGAATGTCAATCGACGGACAAAGTCAGTCCACTGGACTAATAGTCTGGTGGAACTATTTCTACCCTTCTGTGTCTAATTACTCCCAATTCTGCGGTTTGGTTGGCGAGGACTTCTCGTTCCCACTCGAAAGGGAAAAAGAAAGTATTTTCGTCGTTGGCTTCATTCATATGCAAATGCTTCGGTAAAGTCTTGCTTGAGGAAAGCTGCTTGGAAGGAAATCTTTGGTTAATATTATTATTATTATTATTATTATTATTATTATTATTATTATTATTGTTATTATTATTATTATTATTGATTTTGATTTTTCCTGATCGCCAGCTGTTTTAGGAAACCTTAAATAATCATAATAATAATAATGATAATAATAATAATAAAAAATAATGTTTTAAGGGGTCCACAATAATTATTGTGGACTCATTCGAACATCATATATACTCTCGTGATAGTTTTACCCAAATAGAAGTAATAATAATAATAATAATAATAATAATAATAATAATAATAATAATAATAATAAAATAATAATAATAATAATAATAATAATAATGAGAAAGTAATTCCAGAATAGTATGCCTGTTTATTTTGATTTGTTATTTAAAATATATACAACAGAAATCTTTCGATGACCTGCACGGTCCTCCTTGTCAATCTGACTAGAATTCTAGTTTGATTGACAAGGAAGGCCGTGCAGGTCATCGAAAGCTTTTAAATAACAAAAGCAAACAGGCATACTACTGTGGATTTACTTTCCCCCGTTTTATGACTCGTGATTATTATTATTATTATTATTATTATTATTATTATTATTTTTTTTTTTTTTTTTTTTTTTTTTTTTTTTTGCTCTATCACAGTCCTCCAATTCGACTGGGTGGTATTTATAGTGTGGGGTTCCGGGTTGCATCCTGCCTCCTTAGGATAGTCCATCACTTTTCTTACTATGTGTGCCGTTTCTAGGATCACACTCTTCTGCATCAGTCCTGGAGCTACTTCAGCCTCTAGTTTTTCTAGATTCCTTTTCAGGGATCTTGGGATCGTGCCTAGTGCTCCTATGATTATGGGTACGATTTCCACTGGCATATCCCATATCCTTCTTATTTCTATTTTCAGATCTTGATACTTATCCATTTTTTCCCTCTCTTTCTCTTCAACTCTGGTGTCCCATGGTATTGCGACATCAATGAGTGATACTTTCTTCTTGACTTTGTCAATCAACGTCACGTCTGGTCTGTTTGCACGTATCACCCTATCCGTTCTGATACCATAGTCCCAGAGGATCTTTGCCTGATCGTTTTCTATCACTCCTTCAGGTTGGTGGCTCGTACCACTTATTACTGCAAGGTAGCTGATGTTTCTTGCACAGGCTCCAGTGGAGGGCTTTTGCCACTGAATCATGCCTCTTTTTGTACTGGTTCTGTGCAAGTGCCGGGCATTCACTTGCTATGTGGTTTATGGTTTCATTTTTCGTATTGCACTTCCTACATATGGGAGAGATGTTATTTCGTCTATCGTACTTTGAACATATCTGGTTCTTAGGGCCTGATCTTGTGCCGCTGTTATCATTCCTTCAGTTTCCTTCTTTAGCTCTCCCCTCTGTAGCCATTGCCAATTGTCATCGCTGGCTAGTTCTTTAGTCTGTCTCATGTATTGTCCGTGCATTGGTTTGTTGTGCCAGTCCTCTGTTCTTTCTGTCTTGCTCCTGTCTCTGTATATTTCTGGGTCTTCGTCTACTTTTATTAGTCCTTCTTCCCATGCACTCTTTAGCCACTCGTCTTCACTGGTTTTCAGATATTGCCCCAGCGCTCTGTTTTCGATGTTGACGCAGTCCTCTATACTTAGTAGTCCTCTCCCTCCTTCCTTTCGTGTTATGTATAGTCTGTCCGTATTTGCTCTTGTATTTGCTCTTGGGTGAGTGCTTTGTGTATTGTCATTTTTTCCTGGTTTTCTGATCTATGCTGCGGAGTTCTGCCTTCGTCCATTCCACTATTCCTGCGCTGTATCTGATTACTGGCACTGCCCATGTGTTTATGGCTTTTATCATATTTCCGGCGTTGAGTTTTGACTTGAGTATCGCCTTGAGTCTCTGCATATATTCTTTCCTGATCGTGTCCTTCATCTCTTGGTGTTTTATATCTCCTCCTTCCATTATTCCCAGGTATTTGTATCCTGTCTCATCTATGTGTTTGATGTTGCTCCCATCTGGTAGCTTTATCCCTTCAGTTCTCGTTACTTTGCCTTTTTGTAAGTTGACTAAGGCGCATTTTTCTATTCCAAACTCCATCCTGATGTCCCCAGATACAATCCTTACAATCTGGATTAGGGTATCTATTTCCTTGATGCTCTTACCATACAGCTTGATGTCGTCCATGAACATCAGATGGTTGATTTTGTTGCCTCTTTTCTTGAGTTGGTACCCGGCATCCATCTTCTGTAGTACTTTTGTCATGGGAATCATGGCTACTACGAAGAGTAGTGGGGACAGTGAGTCGCCCTGGAAGATCCCTCTCCTGATATTAACCTCTGCTAGTCTTATTCCTGAGCTTGTAAGTATTGTATTCAGATTGCGCATTGTATTTTTGAGGAAGGCTGATGGTATTTTCCTCCTGCCCCATATATTTTCAGGCATTCTATTAGCCATGTGTGTGGTATCATGTCGAAGGCTTTCTTATAGTCTATCCCATGCCATGCTTAGGTTGGTTTTCCTTCTCCTACTGTTCTTCATTACCATTTTGTCTATCAGGAGCTGGTCTTTTGTGCCCCTACACTTCCTTCTGCAGCCTTTCTGTTGGTGGGGGATGGTGTTTGTTATTATTATTATTATTACTATTATAATTATTATTATTATTATTATTTATTTCTGGCAAATGTGCCGATGGAAACCTTTCACAATTATTATTATTATTATTATTGTATTATTATTATTATTATTATTATTATTATTATTATTATTATTATTATTATTATTATTATTATATTCTGGCCAAATGTGTCGATGGAAAACTTTTCACGTTATTTATTGTAATTTTTAAATTTTGCCTCAAAACCGTTAGGCTTTCGTAATTCTGTTTGCTCATGCGTTTGTTTTTGTCGGTTTGTGACAGCGAATCCGGATTAAGAGATTCTCATTAATAGCGATGATAGTATTGCTAATAATCGCTAATAATATGAGCTAGGTCAAGTTAGGCCGTGAGATGGACATGGCGACGCCCAGTGGTAATTGTCCACAGCTATTTCCCACTTGTTTGTTCAGTGAGGTTGGCATTCCTGCTGGCCTGTGATACTGCTAACAATCCTTCCGTTTTGCCCAGAAAGGAAAATGAAAAATCAACGTTGTTAATGTTTTACGAATATTACAGATAATGTTTCATGACACATTCTACATTTTTGTATGTTAATTAATTTATTTTTTTTTTTTTTTTCGAAGCTTGAATTTCAAGTCCAGTGGCCCCAGAAAGAAAGAAAATGGAAAATCAACGTTGTGAATGTTTTACGAAACATTAAAGTATATGGTACATTTAACATTTTTATCCCTTTATTAATTTATGGACTTATTTTTGCTTTTTAATAAGTGAGATCTCAGATTTCTGTATTTTCTTTTACCTTCTCTTGCTTCCTAATAAACGATGTATTTTTTAGAATTGCATATATATATATATATATATATATATATATATATATATATATGATATAATATATATATATATATTGTAATTGGGGGAATTCTTCCCCCATTATTCATAAGGTAAGGCGTGACACGAAACGGGAGGCAAACCACACACAACATTACACACAGCCTCTCTCTCTCTCTCTCTCGGCAAGGAATCTCTCTCTCTCTCTCCACCTCTTCTCTCCATTCTAACAGGTAATGAAAATGAGAGAGTTGCAATCATAACATTAACGTTTATTAACAAAACTAATAAATAAATCAATCAATCAAGTAATCCAGTCTTACAGACTAACTCAAAAAAACCCCGTAAATGTAACATGTCTGGTCACCAAAAAAGTCTACACCCCTCTGGGAATTCTTTGTCCCCCGGCATTCCAGATCCGTCTGTTTCAAAGATACAGAACACATCCCGGTAAGTACACACACAAGATTGACAGACAGAGGTTTAAATATTGGATATCATCACAAAAATGTCAAACAGATAATAAGCCACTCTTTGGCTAAAGCACTTCAACACTTACCCAAACAACCGGACACTAAAACACTGTTAATAAAAAACTCCCCCCGGCGAACGCCACGGCATCTTTGCCTGATGACTTGAAGACCCTCTCAAAATCCCCCCATAGGCTTGGGTATGACACTTTTAACAGAAAAAGGCGCACACGCACATACGAACACACAGTTCGCTAGCGCCTCACGGTTCTAGCTGCATCCAGTTTCACAAAGGCACTTTGAGAAGAGTTCATAAACTGTCGTGCATTGACTTGTTGAACTAAGCATTTTTATCTGGGATCTCACGCCATCCCCAGAAACTCATTGTTCAGTCTACTCTCAGGTCGTCACCTCTGCACTGTTCTCCACATTCCATAGGTCACAGAGAACACACGGGACTATATTATTAATCAAAAACCCATAGGCCTTACAGATCTCGCCACCTAATATGCTAGCCCCTGCCTAGCAAAACAAAATTGCTTAAAACACAAAACAACTGGCCGGGCTTAAAATAAAATATAAAGTAAAAACTGCATGTCTCTGGCATTATAAAATAAAGTCTTATCACGCTTTATCTCCCAATAACACAAGACGCATTTTCTCTCATATTTTCTGCATTAGGATTCTTGAATATCCCTCTTTGGCTTGTCTGCAAGTTAGCTGCTCCTGTGGCAGGACTGGTTAGCAGCTTGTAGGAAGGACCGGAATGCCTCCCTCATCGTGGAAGACTTCCTCACGGCTTTCTGCAGCATCCCCAAAAGACACGCTGTAGAATTCTCGCGATCAACCACACGTGGAAATTCTTGTAATCCACCCTGGGTCAACATGGCAAGAAAAAAAAAAACAACATCTCTGGAAAACGGCGTGGTGGACGTCTTTGCTGGAGTCGGGAAAACTACTTTTTTTTTTGGTGTTAGGTATGTCAGTCAAGTTCTTTGGTCAACTGTAAGAAAAGTAAATTAACCCAGACATAACTACTTCTATCAAACAAATGATCTCAAAAGGTCAGAAATAATCTAACTGAACGTTCCCAATTTAACCCAATTAACCTCCCTTAATTATGACTACTAAATCATAAGTCAACTATCCACAACTCTCAAAGAACATCAAGTTCTCCAAACTTCAATTCTCCAAAACTTCACCACATCAGCACACAACACCGCGCAGAAAATCACCAGCAAACTCCACAGTAACTTTCTGTACTCAACATTTCAAACTCGAATGTGCTCATAAGAAAAAAAAAAGAAAAAAAAACCTCTGTTAATGAACTCAAGGAAAAAAAAAAGAATCACGGTAACACACCCAGACCCAAGAAAATTGTTCTCTCAAGCTTCTGATTAATCTGAATAACCCACAAAATCAGTAAAAATCTCCAACTTTTAACAGGCAAAAACCCCTTTAATGCTCAATAAAAAAAAAAATTAAATTACAGTGAGACTTATGTACAAACTCCCATTTGTTAGTAATGCAGCAACCGTCCCCCCCGAAAACAAAAAATTACATCTCCCGGTAAAAATTCCAAATCTCCCAGTAAAAAAAAAATGTTCTATTTAAGCCTCAATCCCCAAAATCATCATCTCTCATAGGAAAAGGAAGAAAAAAAAAATAAACAGAATAACTCAACAAGTAGGTTTCCCCAATCCACAAAAATACATAATCAAACATGTAAAATAATAGCATAACACTCCCGCGTTTATCCCCAATAAAATGCTCCATGTAAACGTTTATGGAATTTGACAGAAAGCCTCAAACTCTCACAGATGCGCTTTCGTGAAATGTTAATTGTTCAACATTTCCAGATATTGCGAAAAAATTCTTGATCTATCATCATCAGAGGAAAAAGTCAGCACAACGGCTTCATCACATCGCTTAGTCAGCAGAAAAGAAAACTCGCCTGCGGGACGCATGCTTCTAACAGTAGCATTAAAAAAATTGTCTAGTCAGAAACAAGTCAAGTTTGGGAAACTCATGATTCTCTAGAAAAAGGCCGCCTAACAGACACATTTCACAGAATTAACTCCAGGATTATGACTTAATGGTTGTTCAAAAAATTTGTCTCGAAAGACTTATTCTCTCAAACATTATATGCCTCAAAATTAGAATTTCTCCAAACAATAACCCACACTTGTCGAACATAACAAAAATGGCACAAACACATCTCCAAATGTTACCGCGTAATGGCAAGGTAATGACCACTCGCTCTAAAGGTCGTCACGAAAACCAAAGAGAAAGAACCACAGAAATCTTCTCGTGGCTCAAGAAAAAACTCCCAATAACCAACAAAAAAAAGGGGTCACCGCCAAAGATTAATTCCAACTCCATTATGAGACCACCAATAATTAATAATAACCACCTCCCGGTTATAAAAAATATTTACCTTCCATTTGGTAATAAACCAACCCCCTTATATTATTCGTCTTATGATTTCTCCAATTAGCCATATGTCAAAATAGAACAACTTCCACTCCAAGAATAGAGAATTAATCACTTCTTTTATTTCGGCAAATAAAAACAAAATATTTACCTCTATTTCCCCAATACTTGTTTGGTGGTGGAACCAAAAACAAAGGCTCCAAATAATAAATACTCTCCAAAACAAGGAATTTTTATCCCCCCAAAAAATGAAATCCCTACCTCCAAAAAATGTGCACTCAAGGAATAACTAAACTCACACACTCACAAATATTGCCCCACAATAATCTCCAAAATATGTGTTCCTCACATTTGCTAACAAAGATGGCTGCAAAATAACATTGAATCTAAAACATAGCTCTCATCACATTGGGCAAATATAAAAAATGGCCCAAAAAATATATCTCCAAAACTTATTTATCTCCCAAACTTATAACCCTCCAAAAATAATATATACCTCCAAATTATCTCTCCAAAAAATAAAATATATCTCAATTATAACTCCAAATTCTCCAAAGAATAAACTGAATGTTCTAGTCAAAAACTATAAAAAACTCTCTCCATTTAGCATAACTGCTAAAAAAGGGCAAAACTCGGCAAATAAAACTGTCTAGAAAAATTCTAGAAAAAAATCACCAGTGTGTTGCCACCAACTCATTATAACAGAACTCCAAATCCAAAGTGTCTAAGCCAGGACTTCTCCATAGTACTACGGACATAGGCCACTAGAAACTTAACCAAGTTTCCATTCTCTCCCACAAAGGTTGTCACAATGCAACAAATGTATTGATGCAAGAAAAACTCACAATTTCTGGAACACAAAATCATCCAGAGAAAAAAATGTCAGTGCCATTCGTAGATTGCAAAACGTGCAAAAACGGCCAAAAATTCTCCCCATATATTTCTCTAATCGCATCAAATAGCTGAAACACGAAACACGTTCCCGAACAAGGGACTCTAAGTCACGAAACTGAGATTAATATTCAAACACTAAACTGGAGAGAAAAAATAAATTCAAATTCATCCCTTTGATAAAGAAAAACTTGTTGTCAGCGATGGCTAATTTCCAAAAAAAGGAGAAAAGAAAAATCAACGGCCTTGTTCATACCTCCCGTAACCTCACTAGGATGTCAAGCAATAATCTGGCTGAAACTCATAAAAAAAAAGAGGGAAAACAAAGAAATAATGTGTTGTTAGTTCCCTCCCAAATTCAAAAAAAAAGATTCACCTCCCCTTGATAGCATTACCGGCACCCAAATCAGTATCATAAAATATTCATTATCAAAAAATCACCAAAAAAATTGCTATCCATAAACAAAATCATCAGTATCAGTATCAAAAAAATATGCACCAATGTTAATTGCTTATCCATCTCCAAAAATTCAGCACAAAATTCAGCAAAAGTTCAGCAAGTTTCAACCAAACACTTCACCAAAGATTTCAGCCAGGATTCATCAAGACAGATTCAGCAAAAAACTTCATCCCCGTGAAATCACTCGAAATATTCTCCAAAGTTACAAAAAACTCAAACAATTAATTAAAACAACAAGACTTTCCTCCCATTAACTTCAATTTGTAATAATTAATCCATGAAAAATTAATATCTGTAATAATTAATAGTAATAATCTCCCAATGAAAACTTATTCTCAAAAACTCTCGTAAAAACAAGGTCTTCCCGTAAATGGATAATTAATACTTAAGCAAACCTCCCGTGAAAAAGACATCCTAAGTATAATAACATTATTAATAATAACAATAATCAATAAACTCTCCATAGCAATAATTCTCTTGCAAAAATTTCAAGTAAGGTGAAATTCAAATAGCATTAACAATCTAGTATTGCTGAATTTTTTCCCTTTTTTTTTTATTTTTGGGGGGTATACCAACTTTGCTCCAGCATTAACACCATGACATAAAACCACCAGTTGCCACACAAACACAGATAAACAACAACCAATCATCGGCATTTCAAAAGTAATTTCTACCAACACAATTAAAAAAAAACAAAAAATAAATATGTGTCTCCCAATATTATTTGTTGGTTCTTTCAAGGCACAAAGAAAACATTATAACACATCCCGTGCATGTTTACGTTTTCCCCGCATTCAACGGAAAACAAAGAAAAATCTCTTTTTATTTCCTTTTGTTCTCTTCCATCCAAGAGAGAAAAAAAAAAAACTCTCGTTTTCTAAAAAAAAAGGACTCTACGGTCGTTTCACTTCATCAACTAATCAACATCAGCTGAATATCGTAGCATTCCAATGTCAAGGCCAAATATCCATTCCCCCAAAAAAACACAAAGAAAAAAAAAAGGAGTTCCACCCCCAATGAAGAAAAAAAAAAAAGGTTTCTCCCCCCCTGAGAAAACAAACCCCTCAGTCAAAGCGAAACAGAACAGCCCGAGGCAGAACCACGCTAGTATCCCCATCTCCCCTTGAACAGTGTCTGAGGTAATCCCCTTCCCAAGGCGTATTAACACTAGGTGCCCCTCCCCTGCACTGTCTCTCAAGGGAGGCCAGGGTGGTACCCTCCATGCAAACTATACCCCCCGGCGGGATGCCATGTAGTACCCTCGCAAATGCAACGCGCCTCTTCTGCAGAAATGTGCTTGTGAAAGCCCGGTAAAAATTGTGGCCGGCTGTGTCTCTAAAGCCAGACTATGGCCTTCTATCTAAGCACAGTTCACCATGGCATAGCAAAATACAAACCCTATGTTGGTTTTGAACAAAGAACGAAATTACACTCTACGTCTATTGATAAACAGGCGTTGAATAAAGAAAACAACGTTAAACTATGAGGCAAAGACAAGAAAAATTGTTGACTCTTGAACCAATCCCAATAACCATGAAATATTTTCAAACCAAAAACCCTTCCTCCCTTTGATAAAACAAATTTAGGGTTTTTTTTTTTTTAATTTTTTTTTTTTTTTTACTCACCAATCCAAATAATGGGAAACAAAAAGGAACTCCCGAAATTTCTCGTTTAAAAAACAGTAAATAATCGTCGGCACCAAATACAAACCCGATCGGCGAAGATGACACCCTAGCAACTGGCCTCACTTACAAAACGCGACTGAGGTTACTTTGTCTCACGGATCACGGCCCTGAAGAATCTCGGTACGGGGCAAATTTGATGGACCCTAATAGAAATTTTTCCTTTCTCATCCCCCCATCCCACGGATGGATATTTTCTCTACCCCTTTTCTCACTTAGCAAAACTGAGGATCCTAACCACTTTAACAATTTTTCCACAAATCCCACAAATAAGGGCTTTGTTTTTTTTTTGTTCGAAAACTGATCGCTAAAGCCACCAAACCCCTTTTATTTGTTCTAATGGCCCACCCATCTCTACATTGGGCATTCCATAGGCATAGAAAAAGAAAGCAAAGAAAAAAAAAAAAAACAAAACTTTATACCCCATCTTTAAACCACTTGCCACCACTGTAAAATGGGGGAATTCTTTTTTTCCCCCCCCCCCTCATTATTCATAAGGGCGTAGCCGTGACCGACGAAACGGGAGGCAAACCACACACAACATTACACACACAGCCCTCTACATCCTCTCTCTCCTCTCTCTTTCTCTCTCTTCTCGGCAAGGAATCTTCTCTCCCTCTCTTCCTCCACCCTTCTTTCTCTCCATTCTAACAGGTAATGAAAATGAGAGAGTTGCATCATAACATTAACGTTTATTAAAAACTAACCAATAAATAAAATTAATCAATCAAAGTAATCCAGGTCTTATAGGACTAAACCCTCAAAAAAACCCCGTAAATGTAACATGTTGTGGTCACCAAAAAAAACAAAAAAATCTACACCCCTCTGGAATTCTTTGTTGTCCCCCGGCATTCCAGATCCGGTCTGTTTCAAAAAGATACAGAACACATCCACGGTAAGTACACACACAAGATTGAACAGACAGATGTTTAAATATTGGATATCATCACAAAAATGGTCAAAACAGATAATAAGCCCACTCATTTGGCTAAAGCACTTCAAAACACTTACCCAAACAAGCGGAACACTAAAACAACTGTTAAATAAAAAAACCTCCCACGGCGAACGCCACGGCGCATCTTGGCCTGTGACTTGAAGCCCTCTCCAAAAATCCCCCCATATATGGGGGGGTCTTGGGTCTTTGGGGGTTATGAAACTTTTAAAACAGAAAAAAGGCGGCACCACGCACATACCGAAACAC
Organism: Macrobrachium nipponense; assembly: GCF_015104395.2. NCBI lineage: Eukaryota > Metazoa > Arthropoda > Malacostraca > Decapoda > Palaemonidae > Macrobrachium > Macrobrachium nipponense. The sequence goes on from NC_061097.1 coordinate 22,342,108, forward strand.
ACAGTTCGCTATCGCCATCACAGTTTCTAGCTGCATACCAGGTTTCACAAAGGACACTTTGAGAAGAGTTCATAAACTGTTGTGGCAATTGACTTGTCGAAACTAAGCATTTTTATCTCACGCCATCCCCAGAAAACTCATTGTTCAGCTACTCTCAGGTCGTCACCTCTGCACTGTTTCCTGCCACATTTCCATTAGGTCACAGGAAAACACAAGGACAATATATTAGTAATCAAAAAATCCTAGCCTTACAATATTATTATATAGTCATATATATATATATATATATTTATCTATAGATATTATATATATATAGATACTATATATATATATGTATATATATATATAATATTTATATATATATATAATATTGTATGATATCTAATATATAGTATATATATAAAAATTTTCCTGCATTTTTGTCTTCCATTGGATTTGTAAAACTATCACGGATTTTAAATACATAACGTATAAGTTTTGATAATATTTTGATGTGACACAGAATTTGGGATAATTTTTGGAACAATAAACAAATCATGAAGAAAAAGAAAAAATATCATAATGAAATTGACCCAAATACGAACTATTGCATATTAATACATGAAAATAACCAGATAAAAAAAATAAAAAGCAACAGGTGATCAGGAAGAGCGGAATCAAAGACAATAACAAATACCTTTTTAAAAATTTTTGGCCTTTAAAAAAAATGACATTTGAAAGGAAAACTTTAAAAATTAAACAGAAAAACGAACAAACAAAACGCAGCCTTGGGGAACCTAACGAATGTGTAACCTGCCTCCAAAACGAATGAATGTCGAAAAACACCCCGGGGGAGCTCAAAAACCCTGGATTGTCAATTTAAACCTTTGTTAACACCTCATGTTTAACGCTTAACAACTCCAGCTAAGTTCAGTTTTCCCAAATAATCTTGGATTCTCTCTCTCTCTTTCTCTCCCTCTCTCTCTCTCTCTGAAACCCATTCGTTTCCTGTTTTAGTTTTGTTTCGTTGAAAATATTGCTGGGATTTTTACCGTTTCCATCTCCACTGATCTTTGAGATTCTTTTAAAATAAAATAACCCCTTTTTGCTTACTCCAGGGGAGTAACAGCCTACAGGGGGACTACTTTGTTGTTGTTGTTGTTTTGTTGTTGTTGTTCTTACCTGTGTTGTTCTTGTTTTGCTGTTCTGGGGGTTAGGGAAGGTCTATGGAAAATAGCCATAAAAAGGTCTGAAAAAGGTGTTGTTTGGGCGTTGGAGATAAACATACAGGAATTTTAGGATAGGATATTTATGATTTATTGTATTAGAAACTGAAAAAATGTAAAAAACTAAATCATGGTGTGTTAAACAGTACTGAAAAAAGAAAAATTAATTCTCATAAAATAATAAAAACGCAGTGTTTTTCAGTTCTCGTTGGGTGAAAAAACTCTATTTGAGCCGTTGTTTTTAGTTACTCGGCCCCGAGGTCGAGCTGGAGGTCGGATCGCGCCTTGTTCTGGTGGCTGTGGCTTTTCATTATCATCATTCGCAATTAAAGTAAACTTTTTGAATTCCATTTCTGGCGTTGTTGGTATGGTATTAATTAAACACCATGGCATCAAACAAACTAATCTTTATCAAACTCCCTCAAAGTGGCATGTAGTAGGGGTTTTGTATACTGCATATAAGTATATGATTATTTTTAATGGACTCAAAGACTTATCGCTTTACATATGGGTAACAAAATTAATTGAGACGCATTCTAAAAATAAGGTTAAGTGGCTGTCAATGGAGGTTTAATATCCCAGCTGTAAACAGGGAGCGGAGAACGCAATAGCACCAACCGATAAAAGGATGAATAGTGAAACCTCCACATAACGAATATTATGTGGCCCCGTTTAAAAGGACACTTAAATTCAAAATTTAACTGGCGCGGGCGGAACTGCGTGACTCCCTGCCCCAACCCGCCAACTGGAACCGGAAGTGTTGCCCGTCTTTGTTATGCAATGAGCCAACATCGATAAGAGCCCTGGGCCATAGGCCTTTTTTATTTAGTTTTCTGTAGAAGAAAGGACAATTGAGAATGGCTTTGTCCTGTCGGCCCGCCTCAGATACTTAGCAACTACTTGAAAACCATACAGGACTGCAAAATTGGTATGTTTGATCATCCATCCTCCGACCACCAAAAAGGCCCCCCCAAATTGCAGCCCACTTCTAGCCTCTGTAAGTTGTTTCTTTTATATAAGGTTAAAAAGGTTACCATAATGGTGTGGTCTCGGAAACGATATTGGCCAGGCCACCACTGGCCCGTGGCTTTTTTAAAGTTCCTAACGGGCCGACGGCTCATGGGCGGCAGTTATACCTAGACAACCTAAAGATAGGATTCTGTTTCTCGGTTTTCATTGATTATACGCTGTACAGAAAACTCGGATTGCTACCGAAAGCTTATTTTTTTTTTTTTTTTTTTTTTTTTTTTCGTGAACATGAGCCATCAGATCTGGTTGTTGTCGATACAAATGACAAAATTATGGGCTTCCCACAAATAGTTCGTTGGATCGTGAAACATTTACACTTAAAGAGTTACATTAACAAAGGAAGTTTGGAGTCCGTAAGGACCTCCATTCGTTAAAATATGCTAGAACCAGTTTACGAAAACTGGCCCTGGTTCAAGTGTTTGTGAAACACCATGAAAAAAGGATGATTGAAAACAGCAGACCATGGACTAAGGATTTAGTTGAGAGGTGAATAATAAGAAGAATGATTTTAACGGTTTATCAATTGATTTGGGTTAATTAGATTTCAAATTGGGTGTGCTTGCTCCGTTAGGTCCCTTGTGGGTTGGCGGTTTTAAAAGTGGTGACCAGCACTTCTTAAAATAATCTTAAGTTCTTATTCCGGGATTTTTTTTATCTTGGGTTTTAATTAGGATATAAATATAATATTCTATCTATTAAGATAAATTATATATATATATATATTTATATATAATATTATAAAATTATATTATATATATATTAATTATTTTTATAATATATATATTATATATATTATAGATTATATAAATACCGACCACATAGCTATGGCCACTGGAAAAATTGTTTAAAAAAAAGAAAAGACCAGAGTGCCAAGTATTCTCGTGTATTTAAAACACATCTTGGTGCCCAGAAAAATGTTGTTAAATACACGAAAAGTACTTGGCTTGTGCCTTTTCTTTTTTAAAATTTTCCCAGGGATATGGCTTCAGCTTAAAAATAAACAAAAATCACGTGCTGAATTTTGTTGATTTCTTATTTGTATATATATATAATATATCTATATTATACTATATATAGATATAGTATATATTAGATATATCTATCTAAATAAAATATATATATTAACATTAATATATATATATATCTATATTATGATATAATAATATATATAGTATATATATATATAGATATATATATAATTATTTATCATATTTATTAACAATTATTTATATATATATATATATATGTATTATATTATATATATATATATTATTATAGGTATATTATATGTATATATTGTGTATATATATATTATATTTAATATATATAATATAATATATATATATATAATATCTATTATATATTATATATATATGTAGAGTCTTTTATACACTACTGCCGATTCTGCCTCCAGGTATTCTCTGCTTTGCCTTCCATTATAGGGAAATCGTTTTTTTTTCTTTTTTTATTTTTTTTTTGTCCCCTTTCCCATTTTTTTTTTTTTTTTTTTTTTTTTTCTTTTACGACCTTATATTCAACTCTTTTATTCATTCGCCACTGCTTTTTTCCCCTGCACTGCCAGCCTCTTCACTCTGACCGGCACCTCCAGCAGCGGATTCCTTATGCATTTATAAATGTAACCATGCGTTCGCGTAAGTAAGTAACAGGTAAATCTATTATTCCGAGAAAAAATTTCCCCTTCGGGTTAAGCAATATATTGAAAATATATTAATTCCGAGGGTAGAAGCGAATTATATAGTTAAAGGACATTGTAGCTCGATATAATGTATATGAATCACGGTTAAAATGTGATATGAACTTCTATAGACTTAATATATTATATTAATATATTATATATATAATATATATATATAATATTAGTATATATATTATATATATAATAATTATATATATATGTGATGGTATAATATATATATATTATTATATTAATAAATAATATATATATACTATATATATCTATATGTATATCTATATATATTATAGATAATATATATATATTATAATATAGATATATTATATGTATATAATATATAATATCATATGTATATATTATATTAATAATAGTAATATATATATTCTTAGATATTATATTATATATATTATTTTATTTTATAGATTAATTTAAATGTTTAACAACTGAAAAGAAAGGTACGAATTCAATGTTTTTTTTTTGTGAAAATTATTTTATTTGTTACCATTTTCTCTAAGTTTATAAATGTCGTAGGAACTTTGTAGAACTTTTCTTATAATTGTATTTTTATTTATTAAATTTGTAATATTTTGGTTGATTTAGCTTTAACGCCAATTTTTTTTTGTTTGTTTATTCTTACCTCTTATTTGCGGTCAATACCTTTCCTTCTTACGACAATATTTCTCCTATTTACTTTTTCTATGCAAGTTCTTCCAGGCAAGTATTTGGAACCCACCGCCACACACACGCACATACAGATGAGAAGAGATAGAGATAGAAAGATGGAGAGGGAGGGAGAGAAGGTAAAAAAAATTTTTACGTGTCATGATTTCAGGAGGAATATTTTTTCAGTTTTGAATGGAGAGAGAGAGAGAGAGAGAGAGAGACTGAATAGCGAGAAGACTGGAAGACGGAGAGAGAGAGAGAGGCATGTCATATTACCCATGCAGGCATAAACGCCTCGAAAGTACAGTTGATGACCAGCAAAACGCTTCCTGTGTCCCTTGGGAGAACTACTGGCTATGCAAGGAGTCAACTCAGAGCCAAAAATCAGTTAAAACAAAGTCTTTTGTAAGCCAAAAAAAAAGAAGAAAAAATGAGAGAGAAGAGAGGAGATAAAAAAAAAGGGAAAATGGAATTAATGAGTCTAGTTTAGGTAAATAAATATTATTCGAAATTGGTGTATTTCGTTTTGATGAGATCAAAGCAATATTCTGAATGTTGTGGACACTGGAGGGAAAATTAAACCCGATACTTGGATGACAATTGAAGAGTTATAATTTTAAGTTGAATTCGGGCAAATTATGATTCTCTCATCTTTGGTAAAGAGCTTTGGACCATTCGTCCAGCATTAAAAGAAGGGGAAGGATGAGAAAAACAAAAACTATGACTAGTGAGGCGTGAGGAAAAATCTGACTCCGGGTTGTTCCAGGCATTGAGTGAGGAAAGGAGCGAAAGAAGGAGGGCCTGAGAGGGGGGGGGGGGGGGGAAAACCTAATGGGTGAGAGAACATCGGTTTAAAAAAAACAAAAAAAAAAAAAATAAAATAAATAAAAACGTTTGAAGGAAAACTGGCGGAGGAAGGTTGAATGGTTATGAAACGGAAGAGACAAGAAATACCGCCGAGAGAGAATTGGAAGGAACTGAAAAAAAGGGGGAAGGTAGGGGGGGGTGGGGGGGGTGGGGGGGGCGCTTCAAAGATCACTTCGCCCAAGCCCCGACCACCTTTCGACGATCTCATCGTACTCTTGTGGTCGGGGAGTCTCGACGAAGTTGTTTTCCTTAAGCGGATGAGGTCATCGTCTCTAATGATAGAATGGACGGAGAGGGAAGAGGTGGGATGGACTTTTTCTGATGTTAATAATGTGTAATAACAAACATCAATAATATTTGTAAATGGGATTGTCGTCGTTTACTGTTATATTAAATGACATGGTAATTTTTGTAAAGGTGTAGTTTTAAATATTTCGAAAAAGCGCCGGAGACCGTTCCAAAAATACGGTTTTCTGTAAATTTAGACATTTTTGAAATGTAAAATTTAATGTGTAATGTCCACTTCAATAATATTTGTAAAAACAGAATTTACCAGTTTATTGTACAAATAATCATATATTTTTCGAAAAGGCGGGGTAGTATTTTAAAAACCACCGTTTCGAAATATATATGATTATATACAATAAACTGGCGAATCTTTTACAAATATTACTGATGGGTGAAATTAATTAGAAAGTTATTAACATTTGAAAATATGCAATAACTTTGGTAACGGTTTTCATAGGTTTTGAAAATGGGACACGGAAGAACCGTTATGGCTTTCCAAATCAAAACAAAAAAACCACGACCTTCATCCTGCAGGACGAAGTTTCCACTCGAGAGAATTCTTTCAACGAAAATGGCTGATCAGCCTCTTTAAAACGAACAAGTTGTAAGATTGCAGGAATTTGCAAACTTAACAACTCGTTCATTTGGACAGGGAAACCGTTAGCAGCCTTGGTAGAAAAAAACAAAAGAAACAAGCCAAGAAGGCAAATATAGTTTTAAATAAAAATAATTTGGGTCCACTTTGTAAATAAAAGAGGTTTTCCCTCCCGTTTGTAAAATCAGTTTTCAGTTCTGTTCGTTTTGCTTGCTTAACTACGGAAATTCCATCAAATTGCGGTGATTAGTCTGTATCAGAATTTCTAGTAATCTATTGATGGTATGTTAATTTATTCATAATTGGAATCCCTACAAAGGGTGAACCTATGAACTGAAAACCCACAAAAAATAACCTAGAATAAGTTATGTTGGCGAACGACACGTGCGCGTAGAGAGAGAGAGAGAGAGAGAGAGATGAGAGAGAGAGAGAGAGAGAGAGAATGGACTCTCCCTCCTATCGTACTGAAAGGGCTATTTCATCAGTGACATGCATCATTAGTCATTAGCCGAAGAGGCCAGAAAATGCAGTGGGCGAGCAGTTGTAACTTTTTTTTTTTTTCTCTCCTAAGAATTTCCTCCCAAACCAATACCATTTAGACACAATACGAGATTGTCTTAGTGATACGGCTCTCGGACCCAACAGGAAAAAGAAGAAAATGAAGGTTTATTTGCTGTCTTTATGGCTGGAAGTGTCGGCGTGGAAACCACAAGCCTAATGCAGATAATGGTTGCGTGAAGTTTAACACGTGTAACAAAACCATCTCCAGTGTCATATTATCCTTAGTTAGTAATCGATATGAATATTGTTAGCTTCGGGTAAAGCCAGTTGAGTGGATGCCCTGAATGGTTGGGAGGGAGGGGGGATGGTGGTTGGAGTTCCGATAAAGAATGAACTTTGGTTCTGAAATAACAGCGCCAAGTACCACCTGGTTTAAGGGATGTGTAGTCTGCAGGAAAAAAAACTGAAAAAACGATATTTATGAAACCGGTTTTTAATTAGAGACCAAATCCCACTTGTGACGTCCTGGAATGTTAAGCTTCCTGTCATCTGTGTTCTCAGTGAAGTCTAAAGCAGAAGGGTATCAAGTATCAAACGCCAATTCTCTCTCTCTCTCTCTCTCTCTCTCTCTCTCTCTCTCCCCTCCCCTTATACTTTCAGGCTTACGAATGTCATGAAGATAAATGGTACCAAAGTTTCATGACATGTCTTGAATTCATGTATTTGTCCTGTCACTCTTATGTGAAGGTCACATCTTTCTTTGCATGCTTCCTCAATACTTAGCTCTCCATATTTTTTCGTTATTACAAACTTTATTCATAGTGTACTTACAGCTCTTGTTAATTTCATTGTTTTGGTTTTCTCACTTGATATTAACTGGCACAGTTTCGTTTTCCTCTTTCGTTTTCATTTCACTTTTATTTTCTCTGGAAATTTTGAATTGAACGCTGCGAAAGGAACTGATCTTTGACGAGAGAATGTGAGGTGGTTTCATCAACTATTCGAGGCTTCAAGTGAAAATAGTTTCGTTCAGCCTTGAGAATATTGCTTCTCAATATAGCCTGAATTGTCTGTCAGAAATTCTTTTTTGTTTTTGTTGTTAAATCCATTTTGCAGTGTTTGGCGAATCTTTCCTTTATCTACCGCAGCTGCATCGTACCTCAAAATGATCTGGTTGTTTACTGTCGCTGGAATAGATATTGGCCATTACTGGAGTTTTTGTGTGTTTGAATCATAAGAAAATTTGATAGATTGATTTTTAGAATATATAGATATTAAAAACTTAGTTAACTTGGTGAAGAAGATTCAGATGGGTTCAGTATTGATATTTTAAAAGAAATGTGTAGGGACTTTTCTCGTCAACTCATCACGTTGTATTTTTTTTATTTTTTATTCCTACATAGATTACTTTTGGAGAAGTGGAAATTATACAGTAATTGGTCTGTTAAGTGTTATAAACGTTGACTGCTAGAGTTATAGACTAAAATCGATCCTTCCAGTGATTTCTAAGTTCTTGAAAGCTAACCTTTCCAACCTTACAATGATTAATTGAGATGCCAACCTTAAAGTGGTATGCTTCTGTGAAACACGTTTTTCTCTTCACTGGTCTTTTGCAAATCCTACTGTCTCTAAGAGAACGGGGTTGGGAAACCCTTGAGGGCGAGATTTGTAGGTCAGCCCAGGAAACTAAAAATCCTACAAGAGAAATACCAACCTGCTCTCCACTACCCAAGGGGTCTATTTCGTCAGTGAGGTCTGACATGCCTTCAAAGAACTGCGGTCTCAGTCAAAGTTAAAACCTTCTTCCAATTAAACCTCTTGATGTTCATAGAAGTGTGAGTAGATCTCAGGGCGAAAACTTTCAGGATCCCCTCAACAAGAAGCAGAATTTAAGACGTACAAGCTACATTAGTCCTTGGATGGGTGATCGACAAGGGATGTCAGACGCATGCAGTTTATAAGCCTCAAAATAGTCATCTGTTTGGGGCGCGTTCATGAAGCTGGCAACTTCATCCCGCAAACGTTACCAATAAATAAACCACATAGTAAGGCATAGCTGTCAGAGCACCTCGCGTGGTGCACTATAGGCATTACTAAAGGGTGGTTCCTCGTTGGACGAGTGGGTTACATGCTCGCCTACCGATTCGGTAGTTCCGATTTCGATTTCCCACTCTGCCAACGTGGAATCAGAGGAATTTGTTTCTGGTGATTAGAAATGGATTTTTCGGTATAATGTGGTTTTGGATCCCACAGTAAGCTGTAGGTCCAGTTGCTAGGTGGTCTGGTTAAACTAAGATACACTTCAACTACTAAAGGGTGTTAGCAGAGTCCCTTCGTCCCGTAGCGGCATCCACATTTTAGTCTTTTATACTGCTTCGATACCCACTTCATGTCTTAATTTTTGCTGTCCAGCACCTCCAACTGTTACTTCTTAGTGCAACTGTGGATGTTTCTCGTTGTTCCTCCTTTAGAGCTTTGTACTTCATTTCGTTTTCGTTTACTTCGTAGATCTGCTTATCTTGCTGTCCAACCATTCCAGCTAACTCCTCTTTTATGTTTTAATCACTGAAGAGCCCCAGTGCTTGGCTTGGTAACCTAAATCTCATAAATCAGTCTTTAAACTGAAAGGTAATGATGGTAACAACTTCTGTAACTGCTTCCTTGAAGAGGAAAATGGCACCGATGAATTAATATTAATTAATATTCCTTTGATTCGTCCCTCAAGCGTTTATTTAATATATATAATTGATTCAAAGACATTTTTAGAACCTTTCAATGAGGTCACTTAACACTTACCATTCACCGCAGTGTCTACCAACTCCATTAAGAGGCTGAATTGAGGTATACGTCAAGGTTTTTGAATAAGTTATAATCGTCTTTTGAGTGAGGTATTCCTGGTAATTGGAGTGAATAATTGTAAGTGTCAGAAGAAAGATGCAATACATATCCAATTAGGAGTTAGATAAAATAGAAATATACAAATATTGTCCAGAACTACAAATATTAAATCTTGACGTCGGCACTGAAATATTTGCGTGGCAGAGAGTTCGTGTAATGAAGCAGAATGTTTAATATAACGAACTTATATTTATGCATGATGGAAAATAATTGCTATTATGAATTTGTCAGATTTTTAATATTCTTGCTGTCGCAGGAGAGGGTTCTTTTGGCACACGTGAATTTATTTGCTTTAATTACCAATGGACAAAATATATTAGCTTGCACATAAAAAAAATTAACGAACCTGGGAAGAATAATGTATTTCAGTGGAACGATTATAAATTCCAGGTAGATCCTCCAAAATTGACTAAGGTGTTTGTCGGTCTGTGTGTGTGTGTATCTTTGCGACGCGTTTTCGACATCTGACATCGAGATGGTAAACACTCCGATATTATTATGGGGAAAAGTCTTTCTGTTTGTTTCAGGTTCTCCATTTGAACTTTATGTCTTAAGTGCTTTCTTTACAATTTTTACTTTACACCATCTTATTAACTGCTTGACTGGCAATTCACGTCAATACCATCCATTCGATGACTCCGTATTTTCACTTCCTCAGATTTTTAGTTTTCATGCAGGATGTCAGAGCGCCACTCTCTCTCTCTCTCTCTCTCTCTCTCTCCTTCTCTCTCTCTCTCTCTCTCATCTCTCACCGCAGTTTTTCAAAGATCATGTCCCTGATGTAAAGTTTAATCCTGTGGCCTATCCCGAAAAAAATGGTTGCATCTTGAAACTACACGTTCTTCTAGATTTCAGACTATTTATCTTCGTAAAAAGGTACAATTAATTTTCTGAAGAATCTCTCTCTCTCTCTCTCTCTCTCTCTCTTCGTCTTCTTCGTCTTCTTCTTCTTCAGACAACAGAACAGTGGTAAATTACTTATCCCTTTAATGCAAAGTCTTTGAAAGAGAAATTGTTGGTAGTCGCAGCGGAGATACCTGTCGACGAAATATTTTCAGTTCCCTATTAGCATTTGAAGAAATAATTTCGCTTGCGGTAATAATATGTCATAAAGGTGTCCGAGTAATTCGAGAACTGGTGGTATGCTGTGAAGTTGTGACCTAATAGAGTGCTGTATGTTTGGCACGAAAGACTGACCAGAGATAATCCCCTCCTTCTCCCCCCCCTTCCCCCTTCATGAAATGGACGCCCATAATAAGGGTGATAAGTAAATCACCATATATTTATTCATATATTCAATCAATAAAAGATATGCCATTTAACACAGTGCTGCACTGCAAGCCATAAGGTCATCGTGTGACCTTTATCTTATGTCTTCCGACTTTTCGCCCGTTTCAACATTTTGGTCGGGACCTTAGGTCACAACCAGGTCGCAACTTTGAAGAGGGCCCACCAAATCCCCATGGTTCGAGCACCAACTATCCATGCGTTGAACAATGGGCGTGAGGAGGGGAAAAATAATTTTTCCACTCGAAATTGTTATCGGTCACCCCGATAACTTTTTCTACCTAAAATGAGGTTGATATTAAGTAAAATATTTCAAATGTATTTTTCTGAAGCTATGACGGAGTTTATTTCTTGTAAATTTTCTTTACTTCTAATTTTAACCTAAGAAATATTTTAAAAAAAATCGAAATTTAACCCCCCCCCCCAAAAAAAAAAAAAAAAAACAAACATTTGACATCATGAAAAATTTTAGCAGAGTTGACACAGCCAGTCATCAAACACGGTTTAGTTTATTTCCTGAATTGTGATAGTTTTTGGGATGCAAAATGCTGATTTACTTTTTGGCGGGAGGGGGGGGGGAGGGGGGAGGTGTGGATCTGAGTAAATCTTGATAAAGCAGAATTGGTAGTTCCCATTGGTTCATAGTTAGCATTTAGGCCTTGTGAAGATTAGTCAGGAACTAATCGTGTGAAAGGAATACGTCTCGACATACGCAATGAATCAAGTACACAGGCAAAAACATCTGATGGTTTTGTCTTTGTAAAAGGTAGTCGAGTAAAAACAAATCAAACATTAATTCAGATGAAACAATAACTTAATTTTTGGTACAGTTGTCTTCTCCTGCGTGATTGATTTATGTTTTACAATAAATGGGTCAGCCATTATACTTCCTAATTTAAAAGTAAGAATATGCGTCATCCTGTGCAATAAACAGGCAGTTAATAAACTGTCCGAATTTTATTTGGAGTAAATGGGCCTCGGACTTTCTCCAGTTCCAGAGGACCCTTTATTCTAAAACCGGTAGCGCTGGAACAACCTTCACAAAGGAAAGTCAGTCCAAGTTCAAACGAAGGTGTAATAAACATTATTGCCTAATACTAATCTCTGGCCATTTGAATACATTTTTAATCTATTAAATTTATTAATTTAATTTTTTCTATTTTAATAATTGGTCTCTTCTTTCCGTATTTTCCCTTTACTGGGTCTTACTTCTTTTTTTTTCCTAATGAACATCTTGATATCTTGGAAGCTTCCAATTTTCAATTCAGTGGTCTTTGGTGGATTGTTCCAAATGGAAGGTTATCTTCGTGATAATAATAATAAATAATAATAATAATTAAATAATCATAATAATAATAATAATAATAATAATAATAATAAATAATATGTGGAAAGTTTTCCACAACCAAAAAGAAATTTTCCTACGAGCCTTCATTTCTCTTGAAGGACCCTTTAATGACGTATGTTTCAAATGTCATATGGGGAACAAGCATAGGCTTCGTATATCTGGATCATTGTTAGAGGATTATGATAATTATTCGTAATTGTCTTTAGTATTTAACATGAAACGGGTATAATGGGACCGGCTTCATCCACGTAATACACCATAAAAATTCAGTCGGTTTTTTAGAAGATTAAAGTTCTTGGATTTCACTCATCTGTGTATAAAAAAATGGCCTCGTAGTTTCGACAGAGGTGGGGCATTTGGCCTCAGAGCCAGAGGAAGAGAGGACAAACATGTTTGCAGGAGGGGAGTGGATGTCTCCCCTACCTACCCATCTCCACCCGTGGGCGCCCAAACAGGTGCTGCTGGCGTGGTGGCTGTGTCATGTCCCCCTACTGTCACCGGGGAGGACAACCAAGGTCCACTTGGAGTTTATTATAATAGATTGTTGCATTAAAAACCGCAGGTTGCTTTGTTCACCTGTGCAATTACTGGGTACCTGGTGTGACGCACAGACCCAGGAATTCTTTTTTGTGACGCCCACAGAGAGGCCCAGTTGTGAGGAGAGTTGTCCCAGGGGCTGGATTACCTTTGCACTCTAAAAGGTAACGTAAAAACGTAAATCCATCCACAGGGGCAAAATCTCTCTCTTCTCTCTCTCTCTCTCTCTCTCTCTCTCTTCGCTCTCTCTCTCTCTAAAGTTTAGAGTATTGCCCAGAGTACTCACGTACCAAGGCTGGTGTTTTGGGTGTTATATGCTCTTAGAATCAGCCTTTATTCAGGAGGTAAGTTATTGGGACAACTGGTGTTGTATACATAAAACACACATACACGGTTGTAGGTACGATAGATTATATATATATTATATATATATATATATATATATAATATTATATATATATTACATTGTATACATATATACATACACCACATACATATACATATATCTATATATATATATATATATATCTATCTATTATAGAGGCTATGGTATATCTTATAAATATGTATATAATGTTAGTATATATATATATACTATATATACTTATATATATATATATATAATATATATAACTAGTATACAAATATTATATTAAAAATATACATAGTAATATATATATGTATATTTTTTATATACATATGTAGATAGTTTTATAGATATATATATACTATATATATATATATATATATATATATATATATATATATATGTATAGAAGTATGTGTTCGCACACGTGTTGTGTAAAAAGAGCACCACCCAAATTTTATGAGTCTAATGCCACTTACAGTTGAAAAATATACGAAAAATCATCAGGAAACGAAGAAAGTCGAAAAGAGGAGGCGAATCGGCATATGAGCTTTTTGGTTTGCATGAGTTTGCCGTTAAAGAGTTACGGAATGGAAAAATTTGCTCCATAATGAAGGTTTCCAGTAATTTCCAGCCAGGCCACGAAATCCCACTCTCTTGTCTATCTATCTACGTATCCGTTGTTATACTTATATCCCTCGACTCGACCCTTCTTCTCTCTTTCAAATTGCTCTTCAAACAAAAAATTTCTTCCTTGGACTTCACAAACCTTCATTCACTTATCCAAAGCGGGGCCCTGCTTTCATTCCTTCCTTCTGGAACCCTGCGCCATAATGAATTCTTGTGACAATGACACCAAATTCCTACCCTTCGTATTCTCGCTATACCACTCATAAAGTCCTCTAGTTCAGTATGTTTGTCCTAATACTCTTTTATCCATCTCAGGCTTCAGTAATATTTTACTTCAACCGGGTAATCACAGTTGTAATTAAAGAAAAATCTGTTCTTGACATTTAAATCCATTAGCTTAATAAACCTTTTTGTTTTAACAGAAGACTACTAAACTATTCTTCTCCCAACTTTAATTTCTAGCAAATGAAGCATTCCAGAACACATTCCAAAAGAATCTAAATCTGCTGTATAACGTTATCAGGTCCTCGAAGCTAAATCACCTTTCATTGTATTTAGGTCGTAGATTTTAGTTGACCACTATTTCAGTATTGCCAATATATCCAGGCCCTAGTGGATAGTGCCGTAGTGCACCTCATTCGGTGCAATGTACGGTATTACTTGGAGGTTTTTTGCAGCGTCCCTTTGGCCTTAGCTGGCAAATTACTTCAGTCCTTTTACTGTACATCCGTTCATATTCTCGTTCTACTGTCTACTGTCCACCCTCTCCAACAAATTGTTTCATTAGTGCAAACTGCGAGGTTTTCCTCCTGTTACGCCTTTTCCAAACCTTTACTGTCAATTCCGATTTCAGCGCTAAATGACCTAGTTGCCCCAGGGTGCTGCTTGGCATTAATGCCAAAAATTTGTATTAAATCAAAATCAAAATCAATCAGATACCATCCAGGCGTAGGTGCATACTCAACAAAAATGTTCTTTTCATAAATGGAAGTCATTCTGCCATTCCTGGGTCATATATGTTAGGTATTAACTAAAATCGTTAATAAAACTTTTTCAAGGGTGACTTTCTCGTTAAAAATATTCTGAGGACCACTGACCACAGTTTATTCACCTTAGATTTCCCCGCATAAGATTCATGCAGGCCGTAAAAAAGTATATTAAGTTTAAATCAGACACTGAAGCTGATTAAGAGCTCTACTAGGGCTGAGCCCGAAGGACAGATTTTTTTTACGTTGCTAGGAAACTAATTGGCATTTAACAACAGGACTTTAAGCTTATCGTGGGGATCCGAACCACATTACATCGAGGAGAAGTGAATTTCTAATTATCAGATTCGCTTGTAGCAGCGGGAGCGAACTCGGGTTACCAGATTGATAGTGGGTACGCTACCAACTCGTCGAATGAGGGAACTGTCAGCAAAAAGCAATAAAACAATATATACAGCAGCAGCAGCAAATGTGCGGATATCGCTTCCAGTTATGCTATAGTTGCAAACGCAGATTCTCCGGTACAGCATGCAATATACAACTGCCCTTTTTATTATTTTTTTATTATCGGTAGGATTAAATTGGGTCGAACTAATTTCCAATAACAAATTTATGTCACGTTGTTTTTAAGTTGAAACCTCATGGAGTAATAATGATTTTCATTCAGACAGTAAGAAGATGAAATGTATTCATTAATGATTTATGTAGATGCATCTTAATGATGAAAAATGTAAGCATAATTTGTCTACGTAGGTTGCAGTATATAATTAATGAATAAATTCACAGGAAAGATCGTGTGAAAACTAATCATTAGTAAGGAACTACATCTCCAGAAAATAGACGAGATCGTTCGGTCTTAACGATCATTTACTATAGCAAGACGTTGCCTATAATAAAGGGTTGTAAGACCCGAAGATCTCGGCCAGTCTCTGTTGTTCATTTTCGTCCGTGGTGTGTTACCTTTATAATATTATTATATATATAAAGAGGATTATTTTCTGTTGCCTTGATTATACCGCTGTACAGAAAACTCGATTACCCCCGAAGAAACTTCAGCGCCACTTTTTACTGTTTTATTGGATTTCAATAAATCATTCCAGGTTATTGTATGCCTTCATTGAAGGGACAAGGTTATATAAAAGATAAATGAAGCAAAAACAAAATATAGCAGCGCAAAGACTCGTCTTCTTATCGCTAAGTCAACATTCAACAACAACCCTGGGTCATCTGTTGGAAAATCAACTTGAAAATATGGCCCACAGGATTATCCAAGACCCTGACGTCTCAGTTATTTCTTTCATGAAATGGGCGGATTTTGGAATAACCTTTAGCAATGGCTCCTAATCGATTTCACTTTCTCCTGACTTTGACCGCTATTCATCAATCAAACAAATGAATTGGAATCTGTCAGAGGATACTGGTAATGCCAGGCTTATTCCCAAATGTAGGATTTCCAGCGTTCCGGTACACAAAATCTCAACCATAAAATCAACAACCGGGGTCATTTTCGTCAACAGGATCCGCATCTACCGCCTATAGTCGTCGTCACACCTGCTCCATTAAGTAAGAAATTAATATTTATGATTAGCAACGCAGGAAACAGTAGAGGAGTTGGGGCCTGGTGGTTTATTGGTAAGGTTTCCTTTAGGCTATGAAAATCCCGGGTTGGAAACGAGTACTTATAGGGACCCATGCATGTGCGAACATTTGTGTGGGAGCAGGACTAATGGCTTATAGCTCAGGGCTGTTTCTCTGTGTCTCAGGTGCTGATCACGATTCAGAAATATGGAGACAAGGTTTCAATAAAAGGCGAGTTGGGAATGGATAACGGAATATAAAAAATACTGGGGAAATTCTGACGAAGAACCATTGTTAGGATGTCTAGTAGTCCTTTTTTGAAATAACTTTTACTGCTTAGGCCAAAAATAAACAAAAAGACTTTCACTTGTAGACAGTGCAAAACGTATAGATAATCTGCTAGAATAATTTTCACACCCACACACACCACAAACACACACACACACATGAACACTTTCCCGGTAAACACGGTAATCTCAGATATGGAAGGTCGAGTTATTTATTTTCTTCTGAATAGCAGTTTTACAATAATGGTGTTGTAAACAAATTAATGCATATCTAAAGCGGAATCCTATATACTATCTAAAAAAATTTACTTGTGGAATAGGTAGAATTGCCTATTTATCTTAAGACTGGTTGATAAGTTATTAGATGTTATTCTATAATCGCTTAAATATAAATCGCCCATATCAACAGTTTTATAAGTCTAAGTGTATGTCTGAATTGGTAAAATCGAATAAAGCACGACATTCTAGTGCTATCTTAGTTAAGAGTCCCAAAGGTTCTTAAATCATAAATTCCTAAAATACGTATGCTATATCCTGTCGACTGGTTCCTGGGTTATTGCTATAAAATCATCAGAAATGGGGTTATATATAATCAGTGATGTGCTTCATTTACAACAATTATTCTAATTGCGGGCTACTGAAAGTTTCTTTGTGTACAATTAGAAAAGTATTATATCTTGGTAAATCTCTCTCTCTCTCCTCTTAGTGCCTCTCTCTCTTCTCTCTCTTCCTCTCTCCTCTCTCTCTCTCTCAATGATAATAAATCTCGATTTTGTGTGATATACTTTTCAACTGTAATATTCAGCTGTGTTGTAGATGTCTTTCAGCCGGATTCAAACGAATAAAAATAAATTTTAAAAAAATTAAAAACTTTAGTAATTGTGCTTATACCCCTGGCAACAGCACAGCCCACAACGGTGGCGTGGTATTGACGTGAAGTTGATCGGCGTAAGTTCCAGGTAGACGTCGACCTTGCTTTATTGCGCGTACATTTTGCGGGCGCAATGTACGTCGGCTGCTTTACGTACGGTAGCCCGTAGGTGGAATCTGGGCTCATCGCGGTGAAATGACCTTGAACAGCTGGTAAACAGGTCACGGGCTACGGACGTAAAGCCAGCACGTAAACTGTGCGCAAACGTACGAGCAAAAGAAAGCAAAGGTCGGACGTCTACCTAAAACTTCCGCGATAGTGTAATGTTCTATATACGTCACCTCATCGTCCCCACGGGACCACGCCAATGTGTGGGCTGTAGGGTGTACAAAAATGACCAGCCTGTAAACAGAGCGGACTGTATAAAGTGATGGAACATGTATGAGAGAATTAAAAATATTGCATTATGAAATCCAGTTTGTAAATGTCACTTTGGTAGAAGTTTGCACGTACTGTAAAATATTGTTTTTTTCAACAAATAAAAAATTTAAGTCAGGACATTATGATATACATAACCATTGGAGTCAAACATTGGGCTTCTTTGACGGATGATTGTGGGTCAGGGCTTGAGGAAGTAGAATATGTTCAATATCACTTCTCTGTTCCGTCAGTAGTCCTTCGTGTCGCTGTCATCACTCATGTATCTCATCCAACTCCGGACTCCTGTAGGTGGACGATGACATTTCTCGATCTGAGTGTCTGCAGGAGTGGCTTTAGGAGTCTTCTCCGGGGCGAAAGAAGGTCCTGCAAGATGTGACGTTGATGGTACCTACCTTGGTCGTTTTAGGAGGTTCGGCATCTGAAGGGCGTTGCGTTAGAGTACTTGGAGGAAAATGCTCGGTTCGGGAGATTGGGAAACAAACAGCTGACCTGAGGGGTGTTGTTGTTGTTGTATTTGAGCTGCCGCCCCTGACCTTTTACCACGCGCAAGCGTTGCCAGGTCGTACAGGGTTGTGAATGTGCGAATCAGTTTCGCCGTAGGCTACAGCGCCAATTAGGAGGCCCACATTCCTTCGCGGGCGGGAAAGAAAATAAAGACGGCGAAACAATGCAGGTGACCCTAGCGCTTACCCAGCAGTAGTCACAGTGGGTCCCACGTGCAATGCCTGGAGCTACATCAGGTGACATTGGCGTGACCACCACGACTGTTTTGAACATGTCAAAAACTGGAGCGGGCTCGGCGCCCTATGTGGGCGGAGCTTAGAGCCCGGACGACCCGTCACGTACGTCTACGATTTTACGTATGTTTTACTTACATTTACGTTTACGACGTAAGCTGTTTGCCAACTACCAATTTCCGCTCATGCGTTGGGCGTTGTGTTGCGTTGATACGTGAATGTGAGACCTTAGCATTAAGTCAGACTATCGAAAAAAAGTGATTAGTTTATGGGTTGTACAAATTCACTGTAGGGAATCCCTCTCTAACAATGAAGCAAAGAAAAACACTGGCGTAAAAAAATGACTGATTATTGTTCATCAGGGATTCCTTAAACTGGGGCCGGCCACCCCTAGTGGGCTACTAGAAGCTTCAAGGGGACTGCAAGCAAGGGTGCCCGATGGTCTTTTTTTTTTGTGTGTGATCGTAATTGCAAAATTGCAAAATACGTTATCTCTGCTTCCGTAGTTTTACAATTATTAATCTGAGGACAGGCCAACAAATCAAAATATAAGTTAGTGTTCATTTCAAATCTTGTGTATGAATTGTTATTTCTTTAGAATATCAAGATTTTTCCCCGCTCTCAAACAGACAACATATTGTTTATAGTTTTAGTTGATGGCCTGCAAAATTCAATGGGTAGGTGGGCGTGGGATCTATACTTTATTGCAGAGGGTGCGCAAGGGAAAAAGGTTGTTTTAAGATCACTGGTTAATGAAAGCGTGAAGGGGTGTGAAGGTGCCCGCGATATCCTGTATTATGCCGAGAGTTTACGGGGCGGGGGTGGTGTTGGAGGGGGGGGGGGGTGGCAGGCGTGGCATGAAGGCAAGCACTTCAAGGAAACAAATGAAAAATAAATTAGCAGTTAAACCGTTCTATTTCTAAAGTATATGCCCACCTCCATTTTCATTCCAGTTCGTAGCCTTTGTTTTATTTTGCCATCCACTTTTATTGAGTTCGTGCTTTCCGAGTCGGTCATTACATCCCAGTGCATTTGCATGAGACTCTGCCTGAGAATTTTTGCCTTTAGGTATTTAATCATTTGGCTTTACTGTAGAAATACCCGGTTGCCCAGGGCTTGAATGGTGGCTATCGCCATCTCGCAAAATGCGTGTTTCAGATGACAGTGTGAACTATTTTGTTTTACGATGCTGTGCGGTCATATATTTTATAGGACTTTGAAAATTTATGATGGTAGGAAGAACTTAGACCTAAAAGTTTCATAAAAGTGGTAAGTGTGATTGCACACTTAGTGGAATATATATATACATATATATATATATATTAATATATTATAATAGATATATAATATCTATAATATATATATATATTATATATATATATATATATATATATATACAATATATACATATATATACATATACTACTATATATATATTATCTATATAAATATATATTATATATATTATATATATAGATATATATAATATTATATATATATATATATATTACTATATATATATATATAATAATATATATCAAACTAGGCTAATTTTTTTTGAAATTCAGTAAATACAAAAATTATACTATTTATTTCCCAAGTAAGATGAACATATATGAACCAAAAGTGACTAAAAAATGTCATATTAAGAACTAAGTCTGATCCACAAAAAAACTGTAAATGTTATTCTATTCTCCTGAATTTAGAATAATAATCACCCCAAACTCCAAATTGTCAATCACTACATTTCAATATTCAAAGTCTTTAGAGATCCCCCGTCTCTAGAATAATGATATGAGACCATTCGAAAAACACAAGAGAAATATCCATTATATTCCCCAACACATAATTAATTAATAATGTTAAATAAATGTATAAACATCACACTTCTCTCTTTTCAAAGGCAATTGTTACATAAGTGTTTTAAAAATGTGCCTACTCGCGATGGGGTTTTTTCAACACCTCGTCGTTCCCCGAACCGTCCTTACTTATCTCAGGAGCGTGTGCTTTCTTTCAAATGTGGGCAGTTGGACCCATCATTAAACACACAAAGCACCGAAGCTATCAGGCACACCTTAAAATCCCACAGTAATGGTGTTCGGGCCTCCGACCTCACAAGGTATACTAATCAATTCCTTTTCGGAAGAAGGCTGTTGCTAGGCTCTCTCTGTCTCCACCCAAGAAAGCAATGCATCCACAATTCACCGACACCATGTACTTTCTTCTTTAATACAGGCTCGCCCACCTATGTTTTTGTGCACTCCTGTCGCCAACACATCAGGCAACTAATGCCCACTGTTTCATATGCCACCTGATGTAGGGTACCTCCGTTTGCTGGAACCCTCGTCCTTATTGGATGCACAGAAGTTTAAGAAATCCTAACACAAATTGGTGGTCAGTATGACAGCTACATAACCGCAATCACTGGAAATTGTGTAATGTTCGTTTAAAGAAAAACTTATTTCCTCGCACTATCCTTCAACGTGGGGACCGTAACAGTCTCCCACTTAGGCGGAACTTGTGAATAGTTGTAGACGCAGGCCAGAGCATGTAACCATCTCTAAACAACTCAGCACGCGCCATTATTCAGTGCCTGCAACCCTCGTAAGTGTATCAAACACCCCCTCGTTGCAAACTTGTAGATTCAACGTTTTCTACTTTTTTTTGACGAAACGTGGTCACCACTCTGTCGTCAAGGAAAAATCCCCGTGACTTCCATGCAACTGCGACTCGCCACCCACCTCGTAGAAGATTGTACAGACTCCTGATTTATCCAGAATACATCCGAGGTTACGGAACACTTATAGGGTCCTGGTTGCAGTTCTTTTATTGCAATATTTATATCTCAGTGATGTTCAAAAATTACTCTGCGTAAAATGGTCAATGGAGACGAAAACAAAAGGGAAAACTCAACAATATTTACTTCACAACAAAAATAACATTAAGTCAACCTTGTGACTGAAAAGGACGTACACTAGTCCTCAAATAATCCCGTAGGATCCCAAACGCTAAGAAAACTAAGCACTAGATAGAAAACATGAGAGATTTTTTGAAACAAACACAAGAATACGTCTAAACAGGAATATAATCCATACAAATGATGGCCAGGCCAAAAACCCAAATATACCTATAAATATAAACCGAAGAAAGAAGGTGAAGGATCAAAAGTGAGAAAGGAGAAAACACTTAATTTCCTCCTATGAATTACAATATAAACACAAGGCGATTGGGCCATTAAGGACCATCAGAGTTATTAAATATTGTATAGAAAAATAGATCTATATAAAAAAAAAAAACAACTCCTCACACAAACAGGTGTAAAACTCAGTCCAAAATAAATTCAAATCGCCTTACGGAGGCCGTGATCCAATACATCTCAGCTCTGCAGAACGAGGGAGGACATGAATACACAGGTAACCAACAGGTACAGGTGAGTTGGGAGAATGTCTTGCCCGACAACACAAAGGCAACTCCTACCTGGTATCTGTCTCCCTACTTGAACCACACGAGCCAGATTTGCTCCCTCAGCAGCAGCTTAAGGGTGTTCCTTGGAGATAGATGATGACTGCCCAAAAGCTCCTCTAGTGCAGCAGAACACGATGGCACTCAATACCCTAGGGAAATATATATATATCCACTAAGGTGGCCGTACGACGAAAGTCGCAGGTGACAAATCAACTGCGTCGAATAAGGTCACACGACGTCGCAGGTGACAGAAGTGTACCTGAGAAGGCAGCTCCAAAAAAGATTCAATGTTTTCAATAATCGCAGCTGGCAGCAGATGTATCAGGAAGCAAAAGGAAGGCCGAACTAACTTTAAGCCGGGCACCGTCTTTCCAAAAGTCCACCTCACAGGAGGTCCTGCCGCATCGAAAAATAAACAAAACCACAACGTTAAACACGATAGTTCAAGCAATTAAGGAGCGGGGAGGAGGAGGCGAGGAAAACTATAGCGTAAACAAACACTAAACACTCAACATGAACTGCGTAAGAAATAATGTCACTTAAAGCTCGTAACAAGGTTGACTTAAATAAAATCGGAAAATTACGTTACTCTAATACCTGCCTCCCCGAGAAAAAAAAAAAAAAAAAAAAAAATTTTATAACAAGAAAAAACATAGGACCTGGGAAAACAGGGGAACATTAAGGTCACCAACAAAAAGACAAAAAAAAAAAAAAACAACAACAAGACAAAAGTTACTGGCTGAAAATAAAAATAGATCTAAAACAGCAAAGTCCAAAACAGGGTCTATAAACAAAAAAAAAAATAACTTAAGTCTAAACAACAACAAGAAAAGGACTAACAACCAACTCTTCAAATAAGCATACAAAACAAAATATGAACAATACAGACAAAAACTCGCAAAGATCAAGTTAGGAAACTTACGTATACCACACCTCGACTTACAGTTTACAAAAAAAACAAAAAAAACAAAAAAAAAAAAGTTTTTATCAAAACCACGGAAGAAGAAGAAACGAGCAGGGGAGCCGTACGAGGCGAGGTAAGGCAACATATCAAATTCGTGAGAGCGCGTCAGGAATCTATTTCAGACCCTTAAGGGAGTTTAATAACCAGCTGAAATTCTGAAGCAAGAGAGCCCAACGCAAGATCCTCTGGTTGGGCTCCTTTCATACGCTCAATTAAAACAAAGGCGGGTATGATCCCGTTCAGATATCTATGGGAAGAGAAAGTTAGTTACATTAAGTTGAAAGTCATAAGGGTACGGGACCAAAGCAAGAGCTTCTTTCAATGGTAGAAACCTCTTTCAGCCACAATAACTTCCGACTAAAATAAGATATGGGTGACCTCCACCCTTTCAGCGTTCCCTTGAAAGGACACCACCTATACCCCACATCACTGGCATCTACTGCTATGATATAAGGTTTCTGAAATATGGGGAAGTCAAAAGAGGTTCGAAATTAGAATGGTTTTAAGGCTTATTAAAAGCTTCCTCACATGGATTAGACCAACAAATTTTTTACCCTTCCTAAAAGGTAGTAAGAGGGTGAGCAAAGATCAGAGAAATTTCGCACGAAGCGGCGTATTAATAACCAGACATTCCCAAGAACTCTTCTCCACCTCTCTAATACTAACCTGGCCTTTTTAAATTAATAATAGCCTCGAGGTTAGTCTTGTTTCGGAGGCCACCTGACCCCAACCAACCTCGTGACCCAAAATAACAAACTTTGCCTTGCCAAAATTCACACTTTGATTAAATAATAACCAAAACCAGCGACCTAAGGTCCTCAAATACCTTACGAATCTTACCATATGCGTACTCCAATCCATTGCTATATACAACCAAATCATAAATATAAATTTCAGTTCCTTTCAAACCACAAATACCCTATTTCATAATCCTCTGAAAAGTAACACGCGGCATTTTTTCATCCCAAATGGATAACCTTGCATGCATTAATAAAACCAAAGGGAGTTACGAATGCCGAGATTTCACGGGCTCGATCAGATAACGGAACCTGCAATAACCTTCAGCAAATTCTAGTTCGTAATAAATTTGGCAGAACCTCATCCGGGTCGAGACAATCATCAATACGTGGCAAGAGAAAAAGAGTTCTTTTTGGTGTGGGATTAACCTTTTCGATAGGTCCACCACCACATGCGGAACTTTCCGTTCAGCTTTTTCAACAAGAACAATAGGGGAACTCCAGACTGAACTGATGCTGAATGAGGTCGTGCTCCAACAGATATGAATCTCCTTTTCGACCAAATACCGTTTACAGGATTTAAACGATAAGGACTTTGTTTAACTGGGGAGGCACTACATAACATTACATCATGGCAAAGAAAATACGTTCTACCAGGAGAGTCGCGGGAAATAAAGTCTGAAAAGGAAATAAATTAGATTAAACACATCCTCTCTTGATGAGGATCCAAATGCTTCAGACCTTCCTGTAAAACTTCTAAATTTTGTATATTAGAAAAAGAGCATCTGAAGAAAACTGAATCATTAAATCACGACTCCCGAGGAGGAAATGCCACAGCTACAGATACTGGATCAGAGACAACTGTTAAAGGAACAACATTATACTATGATACGCTTTCAACTGTTTTTACATGAAAAACTTTACACTCCTGCTGAACGGAGATTCAATTTCGTAATTCACCGGACCAATTTCCTCAAAATTTTCCACGACCCTTACATCAGGTTAAGAAATTGTCTGGGTCCATACTCAAAATTCAAAAAACCAATTCTCACGGGTTCAAAAGGAAAGGGCTTTTAGTGTTCCTTGTCAAAAGTTAGCCTCATTTTAGGCCTGAGAATAATCAAATTATCCCGAGCAAACTTCCAAGCACTGAACCATCTCTTTCTCAACATCCTCCCCAAAATTCTCCCCATTTGATATCTCCCCGTCGATTGACCCCTAATACTTCACAAAAAAATGTCCAAAGGGCCACGGGATTTCGTGCCCAAAAATCAGTTCGAAGGAGCTACACCTGTGGAGCATTGGGATGATTCCAGAGCAAACCGTTCGAGCGGCAGTGCTTTTGTCCCACTCGCTTCCGTGTTTCATAACACTCTTTTTCAAAACAGATTTTAATGTCTGGTTATGAAACCTCTCACCACACATTGGATCCCCGGATGATACGGAACACTCGTAAATGTGTGATGGCAGTCAGCCACACTTACTCTAAACATTTACTTGTTCGAAATTTCGTACCGCAATCGGTCTGAATAACCACGGGGAAGACGGTACCTGGGAAAAGAATTTCCATTAATTTTTCAAAAACTACTTAGAGGTATCCGTCTCAAAGGAAAGCTTCGGGAAATATAGAGGCTCTATCCATAATGGTAATAGATAAATATAACAAGACTAGTTTTCCGCAAAGGACAACCACAATCTATCACAATTCCCGAGAATGGTTCTCCGATCACAGGAAATAGGATTAAAGGAGGCCTTAGGAATAATTGATTTGGTGTTTACCATAACCTGACAAACCTCACATTCGTTTCACAAAACGCTTCACAGGACGATTTCATTACAGGCCACCAAAATACTTGCTATTACGGAAAGTCTTTCCATACCCAAATGCCTGAAAGGA
The DNA here is from genome assembly GCF_015104395.2 of Macrobrachium nipponense. Lineage (NCBI taxonomy): Eukaryota > Metazoa > Arthropoda > Malacostraca > Decapoda > Palaemonidae > Macrobrachium > Macrobrachium nipponense. The sequence continues at coordinate 22,368,000 of NC_061097.1, forward strand.
ACTTGTCGTGAGCGAGAACTCATTACTGATTGACGGAAATGGGAAGGGACCACAATTGCTAAATTTCGAGAAGCCTGCTCAGATCATCATCTCGAAGGTCTACTAAATCTGTACCACAAATTATTTATTAATACAAACGAGGCTTGGTTAGATCATGATATCACCTAACTCAAAATTAATTCTGTTTTGGGCCTCAATGCAAAGCCAAACGATCCCAATCAGGTTTCAGAACATCATAATAAAATATGACTATCACTACTATCTACAGGACCGGGCTATCTACATCTACTTCTAACTACTAAAATAATAATTCATCATCATAATTGATTCAGCAGCTCTGGTGTGGCACGGGTTGTTACAGAAACAGGAGGGCATGAACAGGACAAAATAGGACATAATTCCCGACATTCACTATTGAGCAGATCAGTTCCCAAAAATACCGTCCATACAAGGTTCCTATGGGGAGATATCGAACAAGCGCCAACTCAGTAACCCTATCAATCCGGGAAAAGACAAACCTGACATCCCACAACGGAGCAGAAACAACAGGTTGCGGGAACCCTCCCAGAACGACCATAATTACCTGAAACGCCTTGTAAACCATTCAAAGTCTAACTCACACCAGAGACCGAGCTGAACCAGTGTACTCAAAAACTTCACATGAAGTTTAGTATTTATGAATTATTTACCCTGGCCAGACATATTGTCAGAAATTCGAGTCACAAATTTTTATTGCTAGGGGATGAATTATCATTACTATCTACCATACCTGCTAACTACATCAGTTTTTCAACCTTATCACTAAAACCAGACTGTTGGAAATTAATGGAAATTGGATTCTGACCATTATGGCAGATACCTCCTACGTGCATGCATGGTGCTGAAATGACCTGGTTTGTCACACCAGAAACATGTTCATTACGTCCATGTACCTCTGTTAGCATTATACCTGTTATAGTTATTATTGCCTGAATTAGGCATACCCTGTGAACAAAGAGACGAGGAGGAGGAGTGCCCTGCAGAGACCACAAAATTTCTGTCACCTGTAAAAGAAATGGTCATTATTACCCTTAGGATATTAGAGACAGACGACGAAATGGTTTCTACTCTCCTTCATTACTGACGACCGAGGAAGAGGGATTATCATATCTGATAACCAAAATTACCAGGCCAGAACGATGAGTCAAGACATTATTCATTCTGCAATTGGGCGGCATCATTCAGTTTTATAGCCTTTAACCTCCTCGAGATGAACTCTCAAATCCTTGCTACACGCTTTCTTGAATCCTCAAGGAGCAACAGGTTCCCTCAAAGCAGCAAAAGACACTACCATGACGGAATCGTTTAGCCAGTCGTCGAATTGTTCATCTTGACCCGTGCACATTCAAACAAAGGATTGAGAAGGGTGTTTGTTTGTAATTCCTGAATTTCAGACGATAAGCCGTCGGGTACCAAATCATAGGCTTTAGGCCAGTGCTTTGACCTCTGGTAGTCCGAGCAATTCCTTCCCCCAAGGGCATTGTAACCGGAGTGCTTGCAACCAATCTACACTGTATCATACGTCCACATTCAGAGGGCCAAGACAATCGGGTGGCAAACCCATCAAAATGCCTTGAAGAAATTCAGGGACGTTCTTCTCATCAAAGACTGGCACTAACTTAATGCCGCACTAAAATTAAATTTAGCATTAAAATTTATTATTCTTAGGGGAACGATCATATGGTCCCTGCAAACCTTGCCATTTGAAATTATATTAGCTACCTCCAGTCGTGAACGGCCCGCCCTCTCGTTCTCCTCAAATTCCAATTTCCTCACCTCGATGCGTTTGCAAATTAACTTATATTCTACCTCCTCCTTAGGACTCTCCCAAACATTGAATAGAGCAGGGGTACCTTGCATAGGATTTGGGGAAGGCAAAAAAGGGATTAGTAGACCAAATTAGATTTAGGTAAATTAGAGGACCTTCAAAAATAATACCTGTGCGGGGAGGGATCCTCAAACAAAGTCAAACCGCTCTCATCACTCAATTTTTCCTCCTATTGAATTACCCTCAAACGTACTACCTTCATCATCACTGTCCTCTCGACTTTCGGTAATCAAATTCCGCCTATGCTAAATCTGAGAAATCTCATCTCTTACTGCCATCAATAATTCCCTCTTAGTGCCCGCAGGATTTCAGCGGAACACCTAACCACTGAGGCACATGAAATTTAAATGCTTCCACTCATATACGGGCAATGCTTTATACAATCGGCCGACCCCAACTATTCGGCAGGATCAAAAACAAACTCTTCCATTATTGCAAAAAAATAAAGTAGGTACCAGGGAGAAAGGCAATACTACAAAAGAAAATATTGAAGAGACCACCCCAGTGTCGCTCCACAGGACCAAAGATACCGAGTATACCCTGAGAAATCCTGTCACGGTCGCCAACTGTTACGGGAACACTTTAGGGTCCTGGTGCAGTTCTTTTATTGTATATTTATATTCTCAGGATAATGTTCAAAAAATTACTCTTTGCGTTAAAATGGTCGAGGTGGAGCGAAAAAAACAAAAGGGAAAAAACTCAACAAGATTTATCACAAACAAAAAATAACCATTAAGTGCAACCTGTGCCTGAAAAAGGACGTTACACTCGTCCTCAAATAAATCCCGTAGGATCCCTAACGCTAAGAAAAACTAAGCCCTAGATAGAAACATGAGACGAGAACAACACAAGAATACGTCTAAACAGGAAATATACCATACAATAGGGCTGGCCAGGCACAAAACCCAAATATACTATAACTATAAACCGAAAGAAAGAAGGTGAAGAGAAAAGTGAGAAAACACTTAATCCTACTTATGAATTACAATATAAACACCAAGCCGAGGGGCAATAAGGACCATCAAGAGTCTATAAATATTGTAAGTGAAAAATAGATATATATAAAAAAAAAATCAACAAACTCCTCACACAAAACAGGGGGAAACTTCAGTCCAAAAATTCAAAATCGCCTTACGGAGGCCGTGGATCCAATACATTCAGTATGCAGACGAGGGAGGACATGAATACACAGGCAACCACAGGTCCAGGTGAGTCGGAGAAGGTCTGCCCGACAACAAAAGGCAAACTCCTACTGGTATCTGTATCCCTACTGACACCTCACGAGACAGATTGCTCCCTCAGCAGCAGCTTAAGGTGTCCTTGGAGATAGACTGATGACTGCCCAAAGCTCCTCTAGTGCCAGCAGAACACGATGGCACTCAATACCCTAGGGAAATATATATATATCCACTAAGGTGGCAGTACGAGCAAAGTCGCAGGTGACAAAGTCAACTGCGTCGAATACAGGTCACACGACGTCGCAGGTGACAGAAGTGTACCTGCGAAGGGCAGCTCCAAAACAAGATTCAATGTTTTCCAATAATCGCCAGCTGCAGAGGTATCAGGAAGCAAGGAAGGCCCGAACTAACTTTAAGCCGGGCACCGTCTTTCCAAAAGTCACCTCACAGGAGTCCTGCCGCACTCGAAAAATAAAACAAACCACAATCGTTAACACGATAGTTCAAGTAATTAAGTGAGCGGGAGGAGGCGAGAAACTATAGCGTAAACAAAACACTAAACACTTAACATTAACTGCCTTAAGAAATAATGTACTTAAATCTAGAACAAGGTTGACTTAAATAATCGGAAAATTACGTTACTCTAATACCTTCCTCCCCGAGAAAAAAAAAAAAAAAAAAAAAAATTTTATAACAAGAACATAGGACCTGGAAAACAGGAACATTAAGGTCCACCAACAAAAGACAAAAAAAAAAAAAAACAACAACAACAAGACAAAAGTTACTGGCCTGAAAATAAACTAGATTTAAACAGCAAAGTCAAAAACATGGTATATAAACAATAACTAACTTAAGTCTAAACAACGACAACAAGAAAAGACTAACAACCAAATCTTCACATAGCATACAAACAAATCTGAACAATACAGACAAAACTCGCAAAGATCAAGTTTAGGAAACTTACGTATACACACCTCGACTTACAGTGTCACAAAAAAAAAAATGTTTTTATACAAACCCACCGGAGAAACGAGCAGGCAGCGTACGAGGGAGGTAAGCAAACATATCAAATTCGTGAGAGCGCGTCAGGAATCTTATTTTCAGACCCCTTAATGTGTTTAATAACCAGCTTGAATTCCTGAAGCAAGAGAGCCCAACGCAAGATCCTCTGGTTGGCTCCTTTCATACGCTCAATGAAAACAAGCGGGTTATGATCCGTCCAGATCTCTATGGGAAGAGACAAGTTAGTTACATAAGTTTGAAATGTATAAGGGTACGGACCAAAGCAAGAGCTTCCTTTTCAATGGTAGAATACCTCCTTTCAGCCACCAATAACTTCCGACTAAAATAAGAGATATGGGGTGTACCTCACCTTCATCGTCCCTTTGGGAAAAGGACACCACCTATACCCACATCACTGCATCTACTGCTATGATATAAGGTTTCTGAAAATCTGGGAAGTCAAAATAGGTTTCGAAATTAGAATGGTTTTAAGCTTATTAAAGCTTCCCTCACACTGATTAGACCAACAAAAAATTTTTTTACCCTTCTCTAAAAAGGTTAGTAAGAGTTGAGCAAGATCAGAGAAATTTCGCACGAAGCGGCGATAATACCAGACATTCCCAGAACTCTTCTCACCTCTAAACTAATACTACCTGGCCTTTTTAAATTAATATAGCCTCGAGGTTTAGCTGTTTCGGAGCCACCTGACCCAAACCACCTCGTGACCCAAATAACAAACCATTTGCCTTGCCAAAATTCACACTTTGATAAATTAATAACCAAACCAGCAGACCTAAGGGCCTCAAATACCTTACGCAATCTTACCATATGCGTACTCCAATCATTGCTATATACAACCAAATCATCAATATAAATTTCAGTTCCTTTCAAACCACAAATTACCCTATTCATAAGCCTCTGAAAAGTACACGCGGCATTTTTCATCCCAAATGGCATAACCTTGCATTCATATAAACCAAAGGGAGTTACGAATGCCGAGTCTTCACGGGCTCGATCAGATAACGGAACCTGCCAATAACCCTTCAGCAAATCTAGTTTCGTAATAAATTTGGCAGAACCTATCTGGTCGAGACAATCATCAATACGTGGCAAAGGAAAAAGTGTCATTTTTGGTGTGGGCATTAACCTTTCGATAGTCCACACACATGCGGAACTTCCCGTCAGCTTTTTCAACAAGAACAATAGGGGAACTCCAAGGACTGACTGATGGCTGAATGAGGTCGTGCTCCAACATATATTTAATCTCCTTTTCGACCAAATCCCTTTTTACTTTTTTAGGATTTAACCGATAAGGACTTTGTTTAACTGGGGAGGCCACTACCTACATCTACATCATGGCAAAGAAAATTAGTTCTACCAGGAGAGTCTCGGAATAAATCTGAAAAGGAATAAATTAGATTAAACACATCCTCTCTTTGATGAGGATCCAAATGCTTCAGACCTTCCTGTAAAACTTCTAAATTTTGTATATTAGAAAAAAGAGCATCTGAAGAAACCTGACTCATTAAATCATCCGAATCCCGAGGAGGAAATTCCACAGCTACAGATACTGGCTCAGAGACAACTGTTAAAGGAACAACACTTCTACTATGATAACGCTTTCAACCTGTTTACATGAAAAACTTTACACTTCCTGCTTGAACCGGGAGCTTCAATTTCGTAATTCACCTCGGACAATTTCCTCAAAATTTTCCACGGACCCTTATATCTAGGTTCAAGAAAATTGTCTGGGTCCAATACTCAAAATCAAAACCAATTCTCCTGGTTCAAAAGAACGGGGCTTTTAGTGTTCCTGTCAAAGTAGCCTTCATTTTAGCCTGAGAATAATTCCAAATTATCCCGAGCAAACTTCCAAGCACTGAACATTCTCTTTCTCAAATCATCCACAAATTCTCCCATTTTGATATCTCCCCCTTCGATTGACCCCTAATACTTCACAAAAAATGTAAAGGGCCAAAGGGCCCGGACTTTGTGCCCAAAAATCAGTTCGAAGGGAGCTACACCTGTGGAGGCTATTGGGATGATTCCTAAGAGCAAACAGTGCGAGCGGCAGTGCTTTGTCCCACTCGCTTCCGTGTTCATAACAATTTTTTTCAAAATAGATTTTAATGTCTGGTGAAACCTCTCCACCACACCTTGACTCTCCGGATGATACGGAACACTCGTAATGTGCTGAATGGCCAGTTCAGCACACTTACCTCTAAACATTTTATTGTGAAATTCGTACCGCAATCGGTCTGAATAACACGGGGGAGACGGTACCTGGAAAAGAATTCCATTAATTTTTCAAAAACTACTTTAGAGGTTATCCGTCTCAAAGGGAAAGCTTCGGGAAATCTAGAGGCTCTATCCATAATTGTTAATAGATAAATATAACCAGACTTAGTTTTCGGCAAAGGACCAACCACATCTATCACCAATTCCGAGAATGGTTCTCCGATCACAGGAATAGGATTTAAAGGAGCCTTAGGAATAATTTGATTTGGTTTTCCCATAACCTGACAAACCTCACATTCGTTCACAAAACGCTTCACAGACGATTTCATTCCAGGCCACCAAAAATAACTTGCTAATTTTACGGAAAGTCTCCATACCCCAAAATGACCTGAAAGGAAATTGTCGTGAGCGAGACTCATTACTGATTCACGGAAATGGAAGGGACCACAATTTGCTCAATTCGAGAAGCCTTGCTCAGATCATCTGTCGAAGGTCTACTAAATCTGTACAACAAATTATTTATTATACCAAACCGAGGCTTAGTTAGATCATTGATATCACCTAACTCAAAATTAAATTCTGTTTTCTGGGCCTCAATGAAAGCCAAACGATCCATCAGGTTTCAGAACATCATTAATAATAATATGACTATCACTACTATCTACAGACCCGGCCTATCTACATCACTTCTAAACTACTAAATAATAATTCATCATCATTAATTGATTCAGCAGCTCTTGCTGTGGTCACGGGTTGTTACAGAAACAGGATGGGCATGAACAGACAAAATAGGAAATAATTCCCGACCTTCACTATTGAGCATATAATTTCCCAAAATACCGTCAATACCAGGTATGGGGAGATTATCGACACGGCCAACTCAGTAACCCTATCATATCCGGAAAAGACAACCTGACCATCCACCCAACGGAGCAGAAACAACAGTGTTCGGGAACCCTCCCAGAACGACATCAATTACCTGAACGCTCTTGTAAACCATTCAAAGTCTCACTCAACACCAGAGACCGAGCTGAACCAGTGTCCCTCAAAACTCACATTGATAGTTTTAGATTTATGAATTATTTTACCTGGCCAGACATATTTTGTCAAAATCGAGTCACAAATTTTTATTGCTAGGGATGAATTATCATTACTATCTACCCTACTGCTAACTACTTCAGTTTTTTCAACCTTTATCACTAAAACCAGACCTGTTGGAAATTAATGAAATTGGATTCTGACCATTTCTCTGCAGATACCTCCTACGTGCATTGCACTGGTGCTGGAAATGACCTGGTTTGTCACACCAGAAACATGTTCCTCTACGTCCAGTACCTCTGTTATCATTATACCTGTTAGTTATTTTCTTGCCTGAATTAGGCATACCCTTGTTAACAAAGATACGAGGAGGAGGAGGCCCTGCAGAGACTCCACCAACATTTCTGTCACCTGTAAAAGAATGGTCATTATTACCCTTAGGAATATTAGAGACAGACGACGAAATGGTTTCTACTCTCCTTCCATTACTGACGACCCGAGAAGAGGGATTATTCATATCTTGATAACCAAAAATACCAGTTCCAGAACGATGAGTCAAGACATATTCATCTGCCAATTGGCGGCATCATTCAGTTTTATAGCCTTAACCTCCTCGAGATGAACTCTCAACCTCCTTGCTACACGCTTTCTTGAATTCCTCAAGGAGCAACAGTTCCCTCAACGCAGCAAAAGACACTACCTGACGACTCTTTAGCCAGTCGTCGAATTGTTCCTCCTTGACCCGTGCAAATTCAACAAAGGATTGAGAAGGGTGTTTGTTGTAATTCCTGATTTCAGACGATAAGCCTCGGGTACCAAATCATAGCTTTTAGGACCAGTGCTTTGACCTTCTGGTAGTCCCGAGCAATTCCTTCCTCCAAGGCATTGTATACCCGGATTGCCTTGCCAACCAATCTACACTGTATCAATACCGTCCACATTTCAGAGGGCCAAGACAATCGGTGGCAAACCCGTTCAAATGCCTTGAAGAATTCAGGGACGTTCTTCTCATCAAAGACTGGCACTAACTTTTAATGCCGCACCTAAATTAAATTTATCATTAAAATTATTCTTAGGGAACTGATCATATTGGTCCCCTGCAACCTTGCCATTTGTAATTTATATTAGCTACCTCCAGCTCGTGACGCCTCGCCCTCCTCGTTCTCCCTCAAATTCCAATTTCCTCAACTCGATGCGTTTGCAAATTAACTTATATTCTACCTCCTCCTTGACTCTCCCAAACATTGAATAGGAGCCAGGGTCCCTCTGGCATAGGAGTTGGGGAAGGCAAAAAAGGATTAGTAGACAAATTAGATTTAGGTAAATTAGATGGACCTTCAAATAATACCTGTGCGGGGAGGATCCTCAAACAAAGTCAACCTGCTCTCACACTCATTTTCCTCCTCTGAATCTACATCAAACGTACTACCTTCATCATCACCTGTCCTCTCGACTTTCGTTAATCAAATTTTCCAGCCTCTGCTAAATCTTGAGAAATCTTATCTCTTACTGCCATCAATATTTCCCTCTTAGTGCCCGCAGATTTCAGCGGAACACCTAACCACTGAGCACAAGAAATTAAATGCTTCCTACTCAATACGGGCAAATGCTTTATACAATCGGCCGACCCCAAATATTCGGCAGGATCAAAAACAAACTCTTCCATTATGCCAAAAAAATAAAGTGTACAGGGAGAAAGGCAATACTACAAAATAAATATTGAAGAGACCACCCCAGTGTCGCTCCACAGACCAAGATACCGAGTATCCCTGAGAATATCCTGTCACGGTTGCCAACTTGTTACGGACCCCTTTATTATTGGGTCCTGGTGCAGTTCTTTTATTGCACTATTTATATTCTCAGTGATGTTCAAAAATACTCTGCGTAAAATGGTCAGTGGAGACGAAAACAAAAGGGAAAACTCAACAATATTTATTCACAACAAAAATAACATTAAGTCAACCCTTGTGACTGAAAAGGACGTACACTAGTCCTCAAATAATCCCGTAGGATCCCTAAACGCTAAGAAAACTAAGCCCTAGATAGAAACATGAGAGAGAACAAACACAAGAATACGTCTAAACAGGAATATATCCATAACAATGGCTGGCCGCAGGGGCCAAAACCACTGTTACCTATAACTATAAACTAAGAAAGAAAGAAGGTGAA
>NC_061097.1:22377991-22397991 GCF_015104395.2 Macrobrachium nipponense
ACAATGTTAAAAGTTTCCAAGAGTAAGAAGACAATATAAACATTTGAACTTGTAACAGATAGTAATTACGTTAAACATCTTTCCTCTTCTCAGTAATCATATACCTACACATAAGAATGTCTTGATGAAAAAATGTTTTCTTAAGTAGGAGACGACAGACCCCAACCACCACTCCCCCCCCCCCCCCCCCCTCTACCTCTACCTACAATAATAAACTCCGATAGCCTTTTTCCACTTACAACCTTTTACCTCAGATCTTCGAATCAATATCCCAAATCAGTTAAATTTAAGAGACTGAATTTTCGGCGTAAGTGGGTGTGTCGGCAATCATAATCGAGTGATCATCACCCAAATTCCTCTTTCCACAGGTTCCACGGACAAGCCAGTAATTCAGTTATTCAATCCAGTGAAAGCATTATCGTATAACATCAAATTTATGGATTGTTTTTTGTGGATCTATATATATATCTATATATATATATATATAATATATAATATATATATATATACTATATTATAAGTATATAATATATAATATAAAGAAGCACCCGAGCTTTGACCAATAGGCCTAGTGCTTGATTCTTAAAACAGACCTCTGGATTGATTCCCTGACTAGAATAAAAAAGGTGGGGTCCTAAAAGGTGGGGGAAAACCTATTGAAAATACTTAGTTCTGGTGCGACCCACATGAACGCAATTCCAACATGCAAAAATTTATTTGCAAAATTGAGAAAGTTCGATGAAATTATTAACTAAACTAAGCTGGTAAAAATATAATTACCTTGATTCTTGAAATGAGGACTAACCATGGTTAACCAATGCTAAAGGCGCCATCATAAACTTGAATTTTCGTTTGTTTTTTACCCAAGCCCACTTCTTTGGGTGTCTTATTTATATTTCATTTAATCAGATGCTAAACTTCTCTGTGATTTTCCAATGTATACAAACAATGAAAATCATAATAAACTTTTAGTGATAACGCTATCTAAAATTAAGGAAAAGTTAATTTACAAATATTAGGCCCAATGCTTATATTGCACTCGGTTCCTGCCTGCCCACTCTTATGGGTGAAACACTTGTAGTATCAAACACTTTGAGAGCCGCAGATGTATCTTTTGGGGAATTTTTTTTTTCTTTTAATAAAACAATTATTATGAACTAAAAATTGATCATTCACTGAAGGAAATAAAACTTTCTGCGCTTATACAGTTTAACTACAGTCACTGATAAACGTATTATCAAGACAAATAGGTAATGTCAATAATTGTAATAAACACTCTACTAACTTGGCAACCCCACGAGTTTTCTAAAGAAGTAACGATCAAATTCTGAGATTTGTCGCTTGCAAACTTCTGGAACTTACTGTTACCCAGTGCTTTGGCCAATGGGTCCCCTCAGATCTAGTATATCCGTTTCTTTGTATCCTTCTGGCCAAGGCCCTATGAAGAGCCGTTCAGTCACCTCGAGCGCCCTGGCTTAAAACTATTTCCAATAATTAATAATACTAAACCATATGTTACTTCAGTGCCATAGGGTATCAAATTCAGAATGGCGGACCATTTATAGCCTGTGAAAATGCCCCCCTAACAACGTTTCTAGAGAAATGTTAAAACCAAACAGTTGATCGTCTTTTTCACGGAATTTGAAGACCTTCATGGGTGTTTTGAAAACGCCCCTTGCAAATATTGCGCTAAATTGTCCAAATAACTGGACAAATTGTTTCTTATCGATGGCTAAACCAAGTTCCCAAGTTCTTGTGGGTGGTTTCTCAATTTTTGTTATATTAGGAGCAAAAACCTAGAACATAATTATATGGTTAATTAATTTTTGTTTTTTGTCGCTTATGCCATGTAACTTTTGTAGGTACAATCAATTTTACAGTTTCTCATCTCTCTGATTTTTGCCGTGTGTTAGTTTTGCTATAAATGATTAAGAATTTAAATACCTATTTTCTTACAATGCAAAAAGTGCAGTGAGGAAAATGCTCTGGCATCGTGGAACTTACTAATTGTCAAAATAAACAAGATTCGACAGTTTTATCTGGGAATGGTTTATCTCACTTTATGAAGCTTTGTCTTAAAAACAGTTTTTTTTATTTGGTGAGCTACCGGTTGCTTGTAAATAACAGTAAATTGCTGGTTTTTAGTTTTTCTGTATCAATAGAAACAAATGATTGACATGGCCGATTTTTGTCTGTCTGTCCGCACTTTTTTCTGTCCGCCCCTCAGATCTTACAAACTGAACCGATGGCTAGAGGGCTGCAAATTGAGTATGTTGATCCACTCATCTAATCATCAAAACAATACCAAATTGCAGCCTTTCTTTAGCCAAAGATAGTTTTGATTTGTATTCAAGATTTGAATTGCGGACAAAGAAAGTGCGGACAGGAACAGGGACAAATGGTTCACCTCAATAATTTACTCTTACAGAAGAATAAAAACACCGGCATTTATGTTCTCAGAAACCGTAAGATCGACAAATTGAAACATATTTCCGTACAAGGCGTTCACGATCGTGCGTCTGGCACTGCTTTGCTTGCCCACCACTGGGGCTGTGGTCTAAAAGTTTCATGGACCGCGGGATGAGAGTTTTTATGGGCAGTTGGCTGTGAGTTTTCAAAGTAGCATTATACGCTGTGCAGAAAACTCGTTTTCGTTACTTGTTCATAGTTAACAGATAATAAAAAGTGTGGGTGTATAGGATAATAAAAATCAACCATTGTTACTTGAAAGTTTTCCGTGCTTTGAATCGAAAGGGTGGATAGGAATACGTGACCCGGAAATAACCAGCGTCCAGTTTTCCGATGGAAGGCCACCCTACCTCAACTCAACCCAAAAAAAAAAAAAAAAAAAACCAAAAAAAAAAAAAAAAAAAACAAAGAACTTTTGGTGGAGGCTTAGGGTGGACGGAGCCACGGCGTTTTCCTTTTTTTTTTTCGATTAAAAAAAAAAAAGCAATAATAAGTACATTCCTAATTTCTCAGCGAGAGAGGAGGAAATTCCAATCATGTTTACAAGAGCTCGTGTGACTGTTTTCAAGCTAACCCAGTAGCTCAAGTAGTTTGATCTAATAAAAATGCTTAGCTGTAGCACTATTATTTCTGACCGTTGGTTTTATTAGTGTTAAAACTCGATAGAGAGGCAACCTTGCCAGAAAGAAGAGTAACTAAAGGGTCAAACTGTTCAAATGTGTTCGCGTACTAAAGCCAGTTTGCATGGACTGCCACATAAAAGAGTCAGTTGTTTTTGGCCATCAGTACCATTGTGGTTGGGGGGTAACCATTTGAAAGGTGCTTCGGTGCCAGAAGTAATTATGGCTATCTGTTTTGAAAACAGCAGGCCTGCATAGCGATTACACCATTTGACTAAAAGGAATGGTACTGGCCTTGGTCAAGACACTTGTGGGGGCAGCGCCTCAGCAGGCGTGGTCGTAATGGTGGTTGGCGTGCCACTTCGTTGGCGGCGAATTCGATTTCTCCGGCATGCCATTGAGGTGTGAGAGATGTGTTATTTCCTGGTGATAGAAGTTCACTACTCGACGTGGTTCCTAGGGTCACGATAAAGCCACGTTGGTCCCGTTATGGCCTGAATAACCTGCATGGTTCCATGCAACGTAAAAACACCATACAAACAAAGACAAACAAACCAAAAACACTTGTGGGGTCTTGTCTTCTTGTTCTGTTATTAAGAATTTTTGATGGTGACATTTCTAGCTGTGTTAAAAGGGGAGATAGCACGTAAGGTAGCCTCCCGTCTGTATGTCCATATGTCAACCAATGGAATAAAATGTATGCAGATTTGCCAGTGTTTTGGGGGAAGTGGGGGGGGCATCTGTTGGCCTGGGCAAGCTTGTTTACGAGATGGGTACCATGAATGGTGAAACATAGGAAGAAAAGCTGTCCAGAGTTGGCAAATTTTTACGGGATATTTTTGAATCGTTTAAGACCTAATCCAGGCAATTCTTAATTAAGAGATTAGTAACTTTGGATGAGCGCGGTGCGTTCACTATTTTGTTGAACTTGTCAAAGAATTAAAAATTAAATCTCGGGGTAAACCGGCTTGGTTCTTCACCTCTCAACAAATCCAAGCACAGAATAGCACATGACGTCTGCCTTTGTTTGGAATTTTCTGAAGGTGTTATCGTAACGGAAAATGCTGTACATCACGAAATCACAAGATGAAAAACAGAAATTCAGAAGCGGAAATAAAGACATGGAAGGAAATGAAAGATGCGAGCTGTCTTGTCAGTTTGGTTGGATGGATGCCGTTCCTTGCTTCCACGCAGCTTTGCATGGTGGTGGATGAAGCCCCCCCCCCGGTCAAATGTAGGCCTCAAATTATGCCCGCCATGCCTTTCTTGCCCCTTGCCCCTTGCCCCACCTTGCCCCTTGCCCCATGCCCCGCTATGCTCCACCCAACCTCTGGACATTGTTTTTAATCATCTACCGCGTTTTCCCATAGCACTCAGATTCCCAATTGGCTATCCAGGGCAGTGCCCTCATCAATCCAGTTGGACAAGTGAACTTGAAACTATGGGAGAAAGACAGTGTTTCAAACTAATGCAAGAAGCTGTTTATCCAGTGTTGGTCGTGTACTTTTCAAATGGACTCCTGGCAAGTAGATTTTTGGGCCAGAGTCCGTTTTGTATTTTGTAAATCCATAAAACAAATCCTGGTCATTTATGAGTTCTTTGTCCTTTTCTTACAGCATGGACGCGATTCTGATAATTTTTTTCTTTACTTTTTGTAATACTCTTATTCATCATGGCATTGTCTGTTGAGTGAGATCAAAGGTTCGAACGTTAGAAAAGGAGTGAGTTTTTTAGCGATGTAAACATTTAAATAAATTCTTCAAAAGGAAATCCAGCGACATTTCCCTCTGGACCCTTCTCCTCCCGAGAAAGGTTCCCCCTTTTTTGTTATAAAACTTTTCTCGAACTTTTGCGGAGAAAGGAGGAAGGAAAACGAAAAAAAGAAAAAGAAAAAGATGGACCAAAAAACGTGTTTTTTGACAGAACGACCCCAAATTTAAAAGAAAGCATCAAAAAAAGAAAAAAAAAAAAAGCATAAAAGAAAGAATTCCATTTCCCGGCGACTTTGATGGAGATGAATTTTCCGCAGGGAATTGTCCAAGAAACCATCGACTCCAAAAATAGTGATAGTGCAAACAAATGTATATATATTATGGTGACGGTTCTCTCTCTCCTCTCTCTTCTTCTCTTCTCTCGGCTCTCTCTCCTCTCTCTCCCCTCTCTCTTTTGAAACAGGTAAAATTATATTGTCCATTGTATATTTTTTAAAAAAACATATTTCAGTTGTATGCTCTCTCTCTCTCCTCTCGATCTCCTCCTCTCTCTCGTGCTCTCTCGAATATGGAAAGTTGTATGTACATTGTTAAAGGGTTTTAAAAGTTGCATACTGCCCCCCCCTCCCCCCTCCCCCCCCTCTCTCTCCTCTTCTCTCAATTATCTCCTCCTCTCTCTCTTCTCAATGAAATGTATTGTAATTTTTATTTTACGGAGATTTTTGGCATTTGTATTCCTGGCTGGTGGAATATTTTATTTTCAGGTTTCCCTTCATTGGTTTTTTTCTCACTCTGTTGGTCGTATTCCATGGAGTAAATTTTTTCATTGTCCACCCGTTATACTAATCCCCTAGGGATGGCGTGTACTCCTCTATTTACAAAGATATTTTTAATCACATTGGTTTGTTCTCGACAGTACTGAGAGTTATATAAATCCTTTAGTATTGGAGTAACAGTCTTGCAGGACTGTCGTTTATTTTGGAAATTGAAAGGGTTGGGGTTTAAGAGTTTATGGCCAAAGGCCAAGCTCTGGAACCTATGAGGTCATTTTCAGCCGTCTGAAAGGAAAACTGGGAGTAAAAAGGTCTAAAAGGGGGTGTAACCAGGGAAGGAAAACCTTTCTTAGGTTGCATTATGAAACAATTGGTTAGGAGAGGGGTGGACAGCAGGATTGGAAGAAAGATAATATGAATGGAAGTACAGTAAAAAGGAGAGGAATGAAAGTCTGGTTGCAGGTAGGGCCAAAGGGACGCTGCAAAGAACCTTGAGTGATGCCTACAGTGCACCCTCGGGGTGAAGGTCACTGACTGCACTAACCCCAACTACTGGGTGTGTTCGTTGGTTGCCTGATGAAATATGCAGCGTTTCTTTGTTTGAATTGGTTTTGTTGTTTTTTATTGCTTTTAGTCCGTTCTAAGTTTCGTCAGATTTATAGTGGCACTAACATTCAAGGACCAAAGGCGAAGATGTTTGGTTTTGCGTTTCTTTCTTTCTTATAATGAAATCATAATGAGAATAAGAATTTGTTGTCAACAAAGCCATCTGGTCTTATTATGTTTTTATATCAGTGGGGACGTTGCTTGAACAGCTTTGGTTCCGTAGGTTGGCATTTTCCTGGCGCAAAAAGTAACACTGAAAGTCCGTTGCAATTAACCGTTTGTCTTTGTGGCAATATCCATACGGCATAACTAATGTAAATGAAAGTTCCAACTATAATGGTATTGTGATACAATTCTTTGGTAAGGAGTCGACGAAAAGGAAGAATGTATATATATAATTTTTACAAAGATTACGCTATTCGGCATAATTTATGTATATTATTTCTGCATAAAAAAAACTACTCTCAGTCTTGAGATGAAACCCACGTTATTTAGTTTTCCTTTAACAAATCATTACTTTCTTCCATTTCAGTATATTGTTGTCGGGGGGGGGGGGTGGGGGGGGGGGGGGGGGGGGGGGGGGGGGGGGGTTTAGTTTCCGTCAGTGCACCCTCACGCAGGGTGTACTATAAGGCATTATTTTGAGGGGTTTCTGCAGCGTCTCCTTCGGCCCCTATTCATTTTTAACCTGTACCTCCGTTCATATTCTCCCTTTACTTTCACCTTTCCATTTCCAACCGTTCCCCCTAACAGTAAAATTCAATAGTTGCAAACTGTTAGGTTTCCCTCCTGTTACATCTTTGTAAACCATTTTACTCTCAATTTTTACCTTTCAAGAGCAGGGCAAGCGGGTGAAATGACCTCATAGGTCCCAGCGGCTAAAAGCCTTGTGTCTAAATTTTGTACATTTTTCTTTTCTATTCAGTATATTGGCGCTTAAAGGTTGGTGTTATGGTTTAAATCACTGATAGTACGTCCTGTTCCTACAGAAATTTTCAAGTAAATTATCCTTGATATAAATTTAGGGCTGTCGGGGAACTTACGTTCACGCCTTCAGTTACTACGCATGATTTGTAGGCCCTGAATGACAAAGAGAGAGGATCTAACCACTTATGAGAGAGAGAGAGAGAGAGAGAGAGAGAGAGAGAGAGAGAGAGAGAGAGAAGGCCCCCTCAGAATCTTGAATAAGGGAAACACGGAAAAAGAGACTAGACAAGCAGACATAACAATGAATCAGGGACAAAGGAAATGACTTTATCACACAATACAGCGAAAGAGAGAGGTTATCTCACGTCGGATCAAGAGCAAGAGACAATAGTAAAGGAGAGAGAGAGAGAGAAAAGACCAGACCAGACCTTATCAATATCCAGTTTAATAGAAAGATACTAAAGAGATATACAGACAGACAGAAAGAACCATAAATCATCAACAAAGGGAAGCTACTATATCACACACTGATTGGGAAGAGAGAGAGAGAGAGAGAGAGAGAGAGAGAGAGAGAGAGAGAGAGAATCCCCTCATTGACGGTGAAGCAGCTAAGCACGATCCTCATCCGTCTTACATCATTCCATTGAATGAAAATCAATAAGAGAAGCTGTTGATCGTCCCCATTTTTCCCTTCGGAGGAAGCAATTAAAACTTAATGTTGAACTTGGGAGCGATGGTAACTCGGTGAGGGAGCAGAAGTTTGAGGTCTCCTCCTGTTCTGCCTTATTGTCTTCCGGCTGTCAAAGGAGTCTGGGGAACAGATGGGGGCAAAACATGATCTCACAAGGATGCTGGAGGAACAAGGAGAGGCAGAGAAGAGTGAAAACTATTTGTACAGTTAGTGTCTTAAACACTACTGAGGCTAGAGGGCTGCAGATCGGTATGTTGGCCATCCACTCTCCAATCATCAAACATACCAGATTGCAGCCCTCAAGCCTCAGTAGTTTTATTTTATTTTATGTTAAATTTAGCCGTGGTCGTGCTTCTGGCAGTGGTATAGGACATGCCACCACCCAGGCTGAAAGCTTCACGGGCCGCAGCTCATACAGAAAACTCGATTGCACCGAAGCAACTTGGGGAAATTTTTTACTTGTTTTGTTTTATCTTATGTATGTGGCATTCAAGGGAGACTGAGGCTTGTAAACAAACATTGCATAAACACCTTATATGAAGAATTGAAGTATGAAAAATCAGATAGAATTAAAAGATGTAGAATTAAAAGACGAGGAATGATATAACTAATACACAAATACCGTACTCACACGGAACATACACCTACACAAATTATATTTCACACTTGAGTCACAAAATTACTGAGCGAGCTTGAGATGAAGACGAGTAATTTTAAATAACGGAAGAGCAAAGAGGGTTTAGACGACCGTTGAAAGGCCAGGGCAGAGTAGTAGGTCTCTTATGTAATAGTTAACGGAACAGAGGTGAAAGGCTACCTAGTGACTGACACTTGGGAATAGTATTCAGTGATAAGGGTCTCGAGATGAGGTAGGAGAAATGGAGGGGAGCGGCTGGTATGCTAATGAATCAGACTGTGTAGTCTTACAATCAATACAGTGCTGACACGGTAATGTATATAAGTAGTGGAATGCGGAGTTTTCCGATTTATATTTTTTAAAGAGATCTTCAATTTAGGAACGAATTAACGGAAATGGCGATGGGCTCCCCTTGAGGCCTCCGTTCATTACCATATTCATGTGCACTGGAAAAGATGATTATAGATCAGTTGGCTAGCTCTTTATTTTTTTTTTTTTTTTCCAGAATGAATAAAGCAGCGATACTTCTTGTTATTGGAGGATAGGAATCTTTGCCCTTTGGTTTTTGGAATATAGGTAAATGTAAATTTGACTTTGTTATTTCCACTTTCAGACGCATTCTTGTAGGAAAGAGCTCCTCTCTATCTTGCATTTTCTGTTTGGCCTAATTGTAATTTTTAAGGAGGTTTGTCGGAAGCATGCATTTTCATTATTTAGGAGTATTTGAATTTTCCAATACGCCTATAGTAGATTCACATCAACCGTGCATCTCATGTCTAGGCCAGTCCCTTATGACGCTCCTGATTGGCTGTTGATAAGCCAATCACAGGGCTGTTTTTTTTCCATGGTTTGAATATCGTTCCCCTGTTTGGTCCTTGAACGAAAACGTGAGTTGTATTAAATTTCGTATTCATAATTATATTACTCTCTGGAAACATCGTTCAATTACACACACACACACACACACACACACACACACCACACAGTTATAGATACTGCTCGTACTTGTTCACTTGTCAAATACACTGTAGCACTGGGGACTAAGGTGTAACCTCAGCTGTAATACAAAGTGTGGGTTAATCTCCACCACCAACGGAGAAGGCTTCTTTCATATATTTCCCATTTGGGTTCAGAGTTTGTAGTGAGAAGCGTATGTAGAATTATATATATATATATATATATATATATATATATATATATGTATGTATGTATTTGTATGTATGTATATATAGAGTTAGGCCTATTATTTTGGTTGTTATTCTAACCCTGATACATTACCCAGGTGTAGTACGTGGCTGAGTGAATAGGCTTAATGATATACCATCCTTATATATACCCCAGTTCCCTCGTTTACCAGATACGAGCATCTCATTCTGCCAAAGTTTGCTCGAAAGGTAGGAAGTTTTGCTAGTTTTATAAGTTTGTGTCTGCATACTATCGCTACCAATATTATTATTGCTATTGATTATGATAATTTTAAATACTCTTTGTAGCGTGTATCTTGGAATGGATTCTGGAATCTATTCGATTGCCTTTTCAGATTCCTAAAAGCTCTCTGTGCTGATTCATCTTTAAATCTCGTACATTTACATAAGCGTCGATGTGCTTTTGCAGTGGTGATAATTATAGCATTATTATACGCTGAAGTAACCTTCTTCAGGTATTTTGTAAGGATATTTATATAATATACGATCAGGGGGAAATAATTTAGTTCCTTAGTGGGAATAGGGGTCTCAACAAAGACCCTACCAAAAATAAATGTTGTCTAGGCGGCAGGTGGAAGGCATAAGGGAGCTTATTATCGTGTAAAGATAATATCTTTAGTCCCTGTTGGGCAGCAGGTTACATGCAAAGGGGAGATAGGTATTCTGTTTCATTATTGTGATGTTATTGCTTCATAGCAAAGGAAGTTAAGGAAAGGAGAACGCATTTTCGAGAAGTTCGACAGTAAGGAGGCTTTTCGCGCCCATGTTGGAGGCGCCTGTTCTGGAATCGTCGGGCGTGTTGTGGAGCGCAAAAAAAAAAAAACGCGTCAATGTGACATGAGAAATGCTGCGTTTCTGATGCAATACCTCGTCTAGATTCATCTAGGGAGTCCTAGTAAACTCGGGAGTCTGTGACGGTCGCCGTAGGCTCCGCCCCCGAGTGCCGTATAAATGACGACGAACGAACTTTGGAGAGCAGTGATCGTAGAAGAGAGAGAGATCGTAAAAGAGAGATCACCAGTTAGTCACAGAGAGCCACAGATCAGATTATCAGTGAGAGATCAGCAGCAGTGATCGTCAGAGAGAGACTAGAGACGAAGGAACCAACGAAGTATCAATCAAAAGAAGAGTTGTTCGTGTTGGTTGGATATTGGTCTAGTCGTCTTCAGGAGTGGGCGGCCGTGTTTTCTCGACGTCGAGCAGACTTCAGAGACGAAAAAGTCCTGCTACAGGTTTTGCGGAGTTTCCTGCCATTCAAGTAGACTAGTTTCTGCAATACGGAGTCAAGAGGACGACTGCAATTGCCACTCTACATTATGAAGCCAGCACGTCGAATTGCCTAATTGACTAGCAAGTATTTGAATTGCCTCACTGTTCCCCCAACTTCATGCAGTGTAAGATTCTATTTGTTTATGTAAATAGGAGATACCATTCTGCATTTACCTTTGTTAGTAAGCTTGTAAATAAACAAACCTTTGTCGTGTTAGTGTTTCTTTTTATATTCGTATCCCCAGTTTCAACTGTTGGTGTTGATATATATATATATTTTTTTTTTTATTATTTCATATCGAACCTGAAGCGGACCTCTCTCAGAGGCCGTAACATTGTGTCGACCCTTTCCAGGATATTTCGACACAGTAACAATGTCTCTGAGATCTCAGAGTCCGTAACTATTATACGAACACAGCTAATCTCTTGTGTATTTGTTTGTCGAATATATATATATATATATTATATATATATATATATATATATATTTATATATATATGTATATATATATATATATATATATATATATATATATAATATATGTATGTATGTATCCTTAAATCCACGGTACAAACTAGTGAAACAGAGATTTAAAGATATTCTCAAGTATACAAGTTCCTTCGTGCTTCATAGGGGATGTATGTATGTACGTAGTATGTATGTAGTATGATGTGTATATAATATATATATATATATATATATATATATATATATATATAAATATATATATATATATATATATATATATATATATATATATATATATATTTGAGATATATAGTATATGATATATATATATATGTATATGACATATATATATATATATATATATATATATATCCTATATATATATATATATATATATATATATATATAAATAAATGTTGTGAGTGTGTGTGTGTATGTATGTATATACACCATACAATATGTGTGTATTTGTGTCTGTTATATGTATTGAAATATAGGCAAGTTATGGCATGATTCTCTCTCTCTCTCTCTCTCTCTCTCTCTAGGGACGGGGTCGGAGCGTCAGAATGACTCCATATAAATTTGAGTGGGGAAAGCTGGCGGATATTAATGCTGAGTAATAGTGAAAGTTAGAGAGGCTTAATTGGAGCCTGCTGTGTCTGTTGTAACTGTAATAATAACTCGGCATCCAGAGCAATTAATGCGCGAGTTAATCATCCTCCGAGACAATTAGAGAGGCTGCGTCGCCCCTCCCCTCAATGTCAGAAATGGATAATCGCCCAGATGATCGCCAGTAATGGGGGGTTTGCGATTTGACGCTTAACTCTTTGCAGGTTTGCTTTTTAATAGATATCTTTTCAGGCTGCTTTTTAACAAGCTTATTTAGTTTTCTGTGAAAGAAATCTATTGTGATAGCTTCTCCTGTCCGTCCGCACTTTTTCCGTCCGCCCTCAGATCTTAAAAGCTGCTGAGGCTAGAGGGCTGCAAATTGGTATGTTGATCATCCACCCTCCAGTCATCAAACATGCCAAATTGCAGCCCTCTAGCCTTAGAAGTTTTGATTTTATTTCATTTGAGGTTAAAGTTAACCATGATCGTGCGTCTGGCACCGCTATGAGTGCAAACAACACAGACCACCACCGGACCGTGTCAGAAAGTATCATACAATATTATACGCTGTACAGAAAACTCGATTACTTGTTTATATTTCAGACTGGAGAAATAAATTGATAAATTCTTAGGGGTGAACGTCCTGGTTTTACAAAAGGCAGGAGCTGCGCAGATCAGACATTTGTGATAAATAAAGGCAATGCCACGGAGGAAAATGGCATTACCTTTATTTATACACATAGCATCACGATTTATATATTTCGTGATGAAGTTATCCATTTGTGATAAATGTATATCGTGAATCCGTTTATCAAACTCGTAAATGCCTCTCCGATGGCTGTTGGCAGTTTCCACAGACCGATATTACGGAAGCGTGTTGCGTTACAACGGCGCTCCCATGAAATATGTAAAATTAATTGAAACTAACCACGAACGATACATGCAAAGTTAATATTGATGGGGTCTTGTCGAGTGAATTTGCAATATTGAGCGGCATGCTACAAGGGAATGTCATTTTTACCTTTGCTGTTGCTCTTGCGTGGGTCGTGGGTTTTATACTAAAAAACATTGACTGTAGCTGCATGAGGTTTGTTTAGTCGATAGAGACAGACTTACAACGCGCAGATCATACCGTCTTAATTAGGAAACCTCCAGGATTGTCCAAGCTTGCTTGATAGGTTGCTTCATGTATTTAGCGATGAGATTTGTAAACATAAGAACACAAGCGTTGAAGACAGTGTATGCACAGAGGGACGAAGTAACATAAGGTGGTACTGGGATTCGTCCCTCGTTGGACGAGTGGGTTACGTGCTCTCCTAGCGACTCTATAGTCGCGAGTTCGATTCTCACGTAGGGGGGTAGTGCCGTCAGTGCACCTCATTCGGTGCAATGTAGGCATTACTTATGGTTCTTTGCAGCGTCCTTCGGCCCCTAGCTGCAACTACTTTAATTCCTTTTACAGTACCTCCGTGCATTCTCTTTCTTTCATCTTACTGTCCACCCTCTCCTCCAACAATTGCTTCATAGTGCAACTGTTTTGAGGTTTTCCTCCTGTTACGCCCTTCAAACCGTTTACCGTCAATTTCTGTTTCAACGCCGAATGGCCTTAGTTGCCCCAGTGTTTGGCATAATGCCAAGAATCTATATAAATAAAATAAAAATCTCGGAATCAGAGGAATTTATTTTTGGTGATTAGAAATTCATTTCTCGATATAATGTGGTTCGGACCCACAATAAGCTGTAGGTCCCGTTGCTAAGTAACCAATTGGTTTCTAGCCACATAAAAAATATCTAATCCTTCGGGCCAGCCCTAGGAGAGCTGTTATCCAGCTCAGTGGTCTGGTTAAACTAAGATATACTTAACTTTAACTGGGATTAATGAGGCTTGAGTTTTTCAGATTCTGAGAAACAGTGATACTAAAAACAAGCTCCGATTAGGTAGAATTTCATGAAACTGAAACAAAGACTGATCAGGTAATGAAACTGGTTGGCTGAATGAATTTGGAAATGAAACAGACCATAATCTTGTTCAGCTCCAACTTTCGACTCCGACAAACACTATTTCAATAAATATGTTATTCCTTCTGTTATTTCCTGTAACTTTTATTATTATTTTTTAAAAATAATTCTTTGTTTATTTATTATTATCAAAATTTATAATCAATCATCCTGCGAGAGGATTCGAATCATGGCTTGCTATTAAGTACCGATCTATTTGCCTCAGCATTTTCCTGTTTATTTCTATAGAAATTGTCGGTTTGTTTAACATTTCTAAGGTTTTAAGTGTTTCACTTGGCTCTCGTGAACGGTAACAGTATTTATTGACGTCAGTTTTCTGTAATGTCACACTTGCCTGCAAGTTTAACTGATAAACGTTCTAGTTTTGTCTTATGAGAAAAATGCCGGATCTTTTTCTCGTGTTTTTCATGTTCGATCGTCAATTTAATGTCAGTAGACTTGGCAGCCAATCGGAATAAATTATATAGTTAAGTTGATTCTACTTATGTACCATGAGATATATTGTATAGATATCAGTAATATGTCGAAATCTGCTATGTATTTATTACAAAAAGACGTCAGCATATGAATGGTGAATGTAGAATGTTGACTTTATACTGCTGCAAATGACGAGTATTAAGCTCTGGATTGACGCAAAAGGACTAAGTTAACCCACAACATTTTCAGCAAAAAACGAAATTATTTTGATCTTGCCTCATCTGCTAAACGCATCTTAATTGATCTAATTCGTCGACAACAAACAAACCGATGAAATGAAAAAAGAAAAACAAAAAACAAAGAATAAACCAGCAGTCCTCATCGCCACATGTTGACATCTCGTCGAGGCAAATTGTATTCGGATTTCTCTGCCTCCCAAAATGTGAAACAAAAAGGGGCATTATTCCTTCGCTCGAGTTTGTGCATGAAAGCAGCAGGGCAATAGAGTCCGTGACCTTCGCAGTTTTCAGTGTTTTTCCCTTTGTTTTCCATTTGTCTGTCCGTCCGCACTTTCTCTGTCCGCCCTCAGATCTAAAAAGCTACTAGGTCTAGAGGCCTGCAAATTGGCATGTTGATCATCCACTCTCCAACCATCAAACATACCAAATTGCAGCCCTCTAGCTTCAGTAGTTTTTATTTTAGTTGAAGGTTAATGGTAACCTTAATTGGTGAGTTTGGCAACGATATAAACCAGGCCAACCACCGAGCCATGCTTAAAGTTTCATGTGATGCGGCTTATACAGCATTACACCGAGACCACTGAAAGATAGAAGATCTATTTTCGGTGGCCTAGGTTATCCGATGTTAAGAAAAAGTCTTATGCGCAAGTTTTGCTTTATTTTGTTATTTTAAATTTTTTTTTTGATAAAGACGCCATTTCTTTCTTTCTAATAGCTTAAGAATCTTGTCGTTTCCTCAAGACATCTGAACATGCTTCTCTCTCCTTCTCTCCCTCTCTCGTGAACGTGTCATTGAGAACCCAAACTTGCAGGTGTTATTGAGGCTTTGTTTAACCATGCTTTCCATTAGAACTCTCTCTCTCTCTCTCTCTCTCTCTCTCTCCGAACTCTCTCTCTCTCTCTCTCTTTATAAAAGACACGATTCTCCCTTTCTAATAGCTTCAGAATCTTGCCATTACCTCATAACATTGTGAACAGGCCTCTCTCTCTCTCTCTCTCTCTCTCTCTCTCTCTCTCTCTCTCTCTCTCTCTTTATAAAAGACACGATTTCTCCCTTTCTAATAGCATCAGAATCTTGCCGTTACGTCATAAACATTGTGAACAGGCCTCTCTCTCTCTCTCTCTCTCTCTCTCTCTCTCTCTCTCTCTCTCTCTCTCTCTAACACTGAATAGGCGGAACCACCTGGGCCATAATCACAATACCACATTATACCCTTTCCCCAGATTTGCATGCAGAGGCTGCTGGCATCATAGCCTGGCATAACATGTTGCTATTGGTTGATCAAAGTGGCTCCCCCTCTCCGGTACCTTTATCGGTGCTCCATTCGTAAACAAGTATGTTTCTCTTGGATCGCTTCGCGTGTTTATGTGTGGGATGCGGGTGCATGAAACTGTATGAATAATGACACATGAAACAGGAATCTGGTGTATGTAATAATTATAGTTCTGCTATGAAAAGGAAAAATACGTATATACGCATAAAAGATATTGCTCTGTTATGACTAAGTATAAAACTTTAGGTGTAAGTAATTTTAGTAATAAGAATAGTTCTGCTATGAATGCGAAAAATATATCTTATATGCATAAAAAATATTATTGTTCTATTATGACTAACTATAAAACTTGAGGTGAAAGTTCTTTTGAGAAGTATTTCAGTTTTCTTATTTATTTAAATACATACACCAGAAGCTGTTGTATGTATTTAGTTTTATGTATTTAGCTGTTGTATGTATTTAGTATCTCTCTCTCTCTCTCTCTCGTCTCTCTCTCTCTCTCTCTCTCTCTCTCTCTCTCTCTCTCGGGAAAACATGTTGGGACTGCGTGCCTATAATCACAAAACCACATATGGTACTTTCCCATGATTTACGCAGAGAGGGGCGTTTTATGCCCCACCATAAATGAATCTACATTGGAGGCCTTGAGTGGTCTCTCTCTTTGAGAGAGAGCCCTTTGCTTGCACCATTCATAAAAACACTAATTTATATTTAAAAATGTATATAAAAATCAATGAAGGCATCCCTTTCCAGAAAAAATAATGAAAGCGGATATTACAGAATTTCATTTAAAAAGTTTTTATTCGACTGACTAACTGGAAAAAATATTTGAGTAAGAATTATATATATATATATATATATATATATATATATATATATATATATATATATATATATATATATAGAGAGAGAGAGAGAGAGAGAGAGAGAAGAGAGAGAGAGAGAGAGAGAGAGAGAGAAAAGAAAATTAAAATATACCTTTAGCCAAATTAGAACATTTGATATCACGTAATACGCATAGCCCTTCTCAAGGAGATAACAAATTATAGAAAACTGGAAATTAAAAAATAACGTGACAAAAAGAGAGCTTTGTGAAGAAGACTCGATAAGGAGGTTCTTGGATCGAAATATTCGAAAAGTTAGACTTATAAGTAGCAAATTAGATGAAAGGTATCGTGTTCATAATCGTTAACACACTTCAGTTCATGAAACATGAAACTCGATCGATAATTGATAATAATTAGTGTCACACTATAATGAAGTTATAATTATAATGCTTCCGATTTTTCCCTCTTGTTAAGAATTGTATTGATGATGGTTTGTGAATTTCCTTATGAATTATTACCAAGAAATCCACTCCACATTTTATGAATGAAAGAGTTGAGAGAGATATCTCCTCTAAGTCTCCAAAGCGAGCAAACTGACAGACGATTACATCATCTGCCATTAAAGAACATACAAATAACGTCATAGAAGTCTCCAATTTTTGTGTGAAAAGACCTCTAAACATTTCTACTGTTGGATAACTAACTCACAGAAACTTTCTGCTGACGGGGCTCAGTTTTTCCTTTTATTTTCTTTTTGTTTTCTGTAAAAGAAAACGGTTGAGACGGCTGTTTGTGTGTCCGTCAACACTCTTTTCTGTCCGCCCTCAGATCTTAAAAACTACTGAGGCTAGAGGGCTGCAAATTGGTACGTTGGTCACCCACCCTCCAATCATCAAACATACTAAATTGCAGCCATCTAACCTGAGTGGTTTTTATACTATGTAACGTTAAATTTAGACATGATCGTGCGTCTGGCACTGCTATAGGTTCCAACAAGCCAGGTCTCGACCAGCCGTGGATAGGTTTCATGGGCTACGGCTGAGAGTTTCATGGGCCGTGGCTGAGAGTTTCAAACATTATACGCTCAGAAAACTCGATTGCGCCAAATAAACTTCGGCATACTTTTTACTTGATTGTCTAAAAATTTGGTATCTTGGGGGTATTTTGTAAAGTATGACTTTTACGGTAAATATTAGAGCTGGAATTAACAAGTAATGAGCTACCTTTGTAGGCCTTTTGAAGCAGTTTCATTAGTGGGTATTTAAACATTGGTGTAAATAAAAGTACTTGTGTCAGCTCTGATTTTGTTGAAGGTTAAACGTCACAATTACTCTTCCTAAACAATAAATAAATTTAAAAAAAAAAATTAAAATTCGCAAATACTTTGGTTTGCAGATAGCTTTCCTCGAACGTCATAAGAATTCATTACTGCTCTATTTATACTGAATTAATTATGAAAAACCAACATGCTGTACATGACGTCATAGAAAAAATGATTAGAGAAATTTCGCTCCTACTTTTGTTCCGTCAAAAGAAAAAAAAAAATCAGAAAAATATATTTTTACCTAAAGATAAATCCCGAGCTGAGTCCTTTTCAGAACTGTTTAGTCGATCATTTGAAATCTCATGAACGAACGCTGCCATAACATTCCTCTGCAAATGATCGGAATTATAGATTATTTCTTTGTTTACTTCCCATTTTTTCTGAAACTAACGAGGCAGCTGATGGCTATTAAAGGAGAGCAGGGTTTTACATTCGCTGTATTTTTTTTATTGCGCAGTTTTAATGCGCAGCTTTTCTAATGTATGACAGTCATAAAACAACATCTCATGGGCTCATTATTTATTCACGTTCACGTTCTTTTATGTTTTATGTGATCTTAGTTCAACATCGTGGTAATTTTTGTCTCTCTTATAATGAGTACTGGTTCAGTTCTTCTGTATACGTAATAGTTTACCAAACATTATACTGAAATATTGATAAAACTTCATCATATTTATGTTGGTTCCATAGCCATTTATATATGTGAAATGCAATTTCTGTCAGTTTGTCTGTCTTTGTTTGTATGTTCACTATGCACACCCAGATTATGAAAGCTAGGGCTACCAAATTTTTTACCACACACTCCCCTTCCCCAAGGAAGGTTTAACCAAATTCCAAAAATCGAGGGTTGAGCCCATAACAACATGTATTCATACACCCTCATTTTTTTTTTTACAACTTTGTGAGCTGACAGCTAGGACTACAACATTTTTAGCGTAGACTCCCCTTCTCCAAGGAAGGTTTTAGTTAAAATCCGAATTCGAGGGCTGTTCTAAGGGGGTCATAACTAATTCTTTTTCTACCACCTCATCTTTTAACAACTTTCGTAGTTAAAACATCCAGTAGAAGTGGTTCATAGGTACACAGGTCCTCACAATAATGGGTCACAAGGCATCCCCAGTAGTAAGGAAGCCAACAACGCCCCCTGGGAATTGGGCCCAAGGGTTTTCCACAATATTAGGGGCAGGAGGCCTATGCCCTTTTGACTTATCGACTAGAGGAAAAGGGGCTCGTAGCTTACCTACGATAGCATGGGGGTGCAGCCCCATTTGGAAATTAGGGCCCATAGGGTCAAAGATGGGCCTACTGCATTAAAATTTGGTACCATAATTAACATAAATGAATACGAACGCATTTATATATCAATATCATAGTTTAACTATAGGCTGAGTTTTATCATTGGGCGTTTAAGGAGGGCCCAGAGATGAAATTCTTTCTCGAGCAACCTGTTGCAACATGTACGCGCCTGCCGGCGGTGCCTGAGCCGGTCAGTGACGCAGTAGCATTGGCTGGGCAAAGATGTACTTCCAGGTCATTTAGAAGTAAATGTGCGTTCGGTAACATCCGAAGGACGGGTACAGCTACTGCAGACTATGTCGCGCTACGAGACGGGTATATGGATAAAACATAGATTCATATTTACCAATACATTTATCTTTTTTAATACTGTCTTTTAGAATATGAAATGCTGGTAATATATTTTAATCATAGTGAATAGTGTTAATAAATTCCCATTTGTGTATATGACACTATAGTTCAAATCTATTTACTGATTCTCGGTAAAAATCTGTCTTGTCTGAATATAAGTTAATTATAGAAGTAAATAAAAGCAAATTCGAATGAGGCAATATCATTTCAGAGAGTACTGTCGATCGTACGCAGCTAATTCAGTGAAAATTTGACAAAACAGACAT
>NC_061097.1:22402991-22455491 GCF_015104395.2 Macrobrachium nipponense
AAAAAAAAAGTCAGCGATTTTACATATGAAGCTTTTCCATTAGTTTTGAAGTAATGTTGATGAATTTTTCATTTATTTACGCGGGCGAGAAATTGTTGATTGAACCACTGCTCTTGCGCTCAAGTTTGAACAATCAAGAGAAGGGGGGGGGGGGGGTGGGGGGGGGGTTGGGGGGGGGGGGGAGGTGTGGGAGTGGAATCACAATGGAAACCATTGTAGAGTTTGGGGTAAGTCTAAGGGAAGAACAGAGAGCAATAAGTTATCAAGGTAGGTACACAGATAATGCACTTAGGATTTATTGCACCCTTGGTCAGATTATGGGAAGCATTCTGTTGCACTGATATTCTTCTCTTCGTAAACCCTTTTTTTTGCAAAACCGTTCCCCTTTGTTTTTTGCAAGGTATATATATACCTTGGTTTTTTTGCTGTACTGTTTATTCTCCGATTTATCTCTACTCTAATCTTACCCCATTGGTACTTTGAATCCAAGTATAAATCGAAGTCAGCCAAAATTTCTCTCCCCTAGAAATTGTAGAAATGGGAGAAATAGAGTAAAAGTCAGGAATTACAGGTTTGTCAGCCTGGTTTCCCTTAGCTTTCATATTCTTATATTTCCAAGTGTCCAATTTTCCAAACACTGTCAGACATTTTCACCAATCTCGGCTGCTTTTCTTCTCTGTCCCTCTGTCCACATTCAACTGACAAACAGTTACATAACCCACAAATATTGCACCTGTATTTTCTAACGTTTATTCTATTTCTTCCATATCTCCATCCCTAGACATGCCAAGTAGACACTGAAACGTATACTGTTGATAAGAGCTTCTCTCTCATTACAGCAATTCTGATATAGATTCTAATAAAATAACATCTCCGCTACAAATTACATCTATATCACTTCCATAAAAATTGAGTACAATTCCATAAACATAATTTTCCTTTAACTCTTCATTACCTCGCAATACTCTTTCTGATAAATCATATTAAAGACGTAACATTACTGCCTAAATAAACCTTAATTAGTATTCCAGTATAAGTAATTTTGTCATCAGTCCTACTTTCTCAATCAAAACCCAGTGTTGTATTCCTCAGTGGCGTGATCGGTATGGTCTTGACTTGCCACCTCGGTGGGAGCGAGTTCGATTCTTGGGCATTCCACTGAGGGGTTAGAGATGTTTATTTCTGGTGATAGAAGTTCACTCTCGATGTGGTTCGGAAGTCACGTAAAGCCGTTGGTCCCGTTGCTGAATAACCATTGGTTCCACGCAACGTAAAAACACTATACCAACAAACAAATAAAACCATGCTGCATACAGTCCCAGAGGGTAAATGTTGCTGTGCCCTTATATTATTTCAGTCGTCCATGACACACTAATCTAGGCGCACCTTACACACCCTAGCCATCCTCAGTAACAATATCATTAAATTCGAACACCATTTAATTACATTTATAATTCCCTCAGTGACGTTTAATTCAATAGTACAAGCCACTTCCGGTAGTCTGTCTACCTTGTCATTTTAATCCATTACATCAGATTGTTACATAAAGTTCGCCTGTAGTCTGTACTTGTATTTCCATCAACTAACAGGTTTTCGATAGCTGTTTTTGTGTCGTCAGTTGTCACTTCCGCAAACACTCTTGTTTCCACCTTGATTTCTGACCCTCTAGCGTCATTCAGAGCAACCTACGTCACTCGTGTTTTCTACATTCAGCGACTTTTCGAAATCCTGTCCCCTTCGCACAGGTCGGGAGTTTTTCTTCGAACTGCTTCTCTCAATTTGCGTCTTTTATTCTAAGATCCATTTGCTGATTAACCCTCTGTGCATTTTAATTTCCTTCTTAGTTTGCTGGCTCGGATTGACTTTTATGTTTTCGACACATAGCTTTTTTTTTCACTTACTTTGTCATCTGAATTTCTGGCAAAAAAAAAGAAGAAAAAAAAAAGGTGAGCGTGTATCCAGCGAAAAACACAAAATTATAATTGTTTCACTTGGTGTGTCAGAAATGTTTCAAAGAATCGCTCGAGTGAGAGAAATTGTCAGTTTATGTCGGTAAACTTTCCCACAGAAATCATGTTGAGAAAAATATTTGATGGCATTATGATTTTCACGTCATTATCCTGGACGCCTGTATTTCAGCATATCAAATATTCTTATGGAAAGTTAATAAAGCCTGCAAGAATTAATACCCCTGAGTGAATTTACAAAGGCCGAGATAGTCACTGGCTATACACTGCTTTATATACATTGAGTATGTGCTGCATTATAATTTGTAATATTTTTTCCAGTCTGATAAACACATTTATGGAAATTTACAATAGCAACACATATAAATTAACTAGTAAGCCGTAATTCCTCTCTTATAGCTATATAATTTCTTTTAGTAAATGAAGTTAGGTGCAAAGGAGACTTCTCCTCCGAAGTAGGTGAGGAATAATGGGAAAAAACTAGAGCGACAGTATTTCCTTTGAAGTTAGGCCTTCACGAAATTCCCAATGACATTTCTCTCTCTGTACATTTAGAGGGAAGGGTTCATAATGTTTCTAGCCCGAACTAGTAGTGTAGTATTATACACACACACACGCACATGATTTTTATTTCACAACGCCTTTCCTTTCAAGTATTTTTCGTCCTGCTCCTAGGACGGCCTCAGTTCTTTCTTGAGATCTGAAACATGTCTAGGTCCTTTTTTTTTTTTTTTTTTTTTGCCTTAAGAAAAGTAGTGCTTTTCAGTTTCCTTTGATATATTCCTTTTCCAATTCCTTGTCACGAACAAGTAACGAAAAAGCCCTGTTTGGATATCCGTTCTTAACTGAATTTTGATTTGAATGTTAACTACCCATATTTACATTGTAACGGCTCGTTTTACCGTCACAAAATACTATTCAATTTTCTCTTTAAGTATCCATATACCACTGATAACGAATCGTCCCACAATAAGGTGGAATCATACCACAAACTCAATTTTCAAAGTGCAAGGATGAATTCAAGGGAGGAGTAAACAAACACAATGAAAACCATTAATACATAAAGAACCAGACAGAAAATACACCTGAACCTCTTTGAGAACAGGAAATAAATGAATTACTATCACACTTAATAACAATTCAACACACGTATACAAAATTAAGATAGCATAACCAAACACACTCAAACCAAAATAAGGGGGGCCAGAGAGGAGGAGGAAATCAAAAAGAAAGAATATCCTGACGATTACAGGCTAATACCAAGCTTGTCACAAAAATCTTCATGTTCAAAATGCTTATTATTCTTTTTAAAGAATACAGAATCCTCCACGTCTGAGGGAGTGGTACCACCAGGTGGTTAATAACTAGGGGGCCCAGTCGAGCAGTCTCCACAGAATCGAGCCGTGATCAATGCAAAAAGGTATTAAACAACCTTACCATGGAAACAGCGAGATCCCCTGGCTTTATAACTGAACCAGAGGTGGTGCGGTGATTCCCGAGGACGTCCAGATATGTTATCTGGAGAGATCTCCCAATCTGAAGATAACAGATATTCAGTGATCCTCGGGTCCTGCAGATACGGGTAAATCACCGATAAAGGCTGCAAGCACCACGAAGCAAGAGACGGCAGTACTCTTAGTGCACCTAGCAAGGTCAAAATCATCCAAAAGTGACAAGGTCCAGAGAAACGACTGCCTGTTCTCCTCCCTTAAGCAAGAAGTTACCCCCCCCCCCCCTTTATCCACAGGGGAGGGACCACTCACACAACCTCCTTAAAGATAAACACAAATGTTAATACAAGCAAACAGTTGTTATACAAAACGACAAGTGAAACTTAAAACTAGGTTTAACAAATATCAATTAAATTTAATTTAATAATAATATTTAATGAAAAAGGATCACATACTGACACTCCATACCAAGAGAAAAAAATTAACAAATTTTTTTGTTTTTTTTTATATATATATATACTCCAAAAATTAATACTAAATCGACATTAACAAAACCTGAAGAAAAAAAGTAAAGCAATAACATATATAACGACATGCAGAAATGAGACTCAAAAGGGAAGGGGGGAGGCTTACAAAAATAAAGGTGCGAGATGATACAAAAATTCCAAAGTACTCAATACCAACACTTGACCAAAGTTCGAAAGTTTTTACATTAAAAACCTTTCAGATCACCACCATTGCACATGGCAATCAACAATGAGCTTCACATTGCTCATAGACCAACAAATCCGGGATTCTGAGGTTGCAGACTGCCACACTTATTCACATTCTGCACTGTCTTATAACCAGTGACTCTTTGCACTCACTGTCACTACGAGTGTCCCAAATCAACCATTGTTTTTATAACACTCAGTGTATCTGTCCACTTAACACAAGTAAACGTCCACTTCAAAGTGAAATACAGTACATACATATAACTCGATACAGAGAAAAAACAACATGGGTCTCCCCTGCGTAACTCTAAACACACAAAATTCGTGAAGCGTAAAGCAAGCCTGAAAAAATAAACGAATCACCGAATTAGCGATCTAAATCACACCATGTGATACTTAAATTACAAGAGTCGCCACCTTTCTTTGTATTGCACCAAGGGAGAGGTCCTACCTACCGTGGCATCAAAGTATACTATCAATACGATACCTTTTGTCCTAAAACCTTAGTACTGGTTTTAGTAACGAAGCCTATCACACCATCAACCTTCAAAAACCTTAATTTAATAATAAACCTTACGTACGTAATCGATATTATTCCCTTTCACCTTTACTTAATACTAAAACCTTCACGCCTCATATTGTAAACCACTAGAATGATTCCTGTAAAATAAATTATCATCAATACATGTTAAATATTAAATTCATTCCAACACAAACCTAACTACTCACATCAACAGCACACACACATCAATTGGAACGATACAGCTACTACCTTTATAATTGTAAAGCCCTCAGCAAGGTTACTTATTCTATGCTGCGTGAAAAAAACATCAGCCACACGTTATCCTTCCTGGAATATGAGTAAATTCCAGATTCCATTCTTGAAGCATGAGGGCCTAATCGCATTAGCCTTTGATTCTTATTTTTATATCTGCTGACAAAAGTTACAGGGTATGATCAGTCATAATTTTTATAGGCGTACCTGTGGACGATAGATAAACAGAAAAAGATTAATTGCTAGGATCAGTGCGAGTGTCTCCTTCTCAACGGTTGAATATTTCCGCTGGGCAGACGTTCACTTTTTAGAGAGAAGGCAACTGATGAGACACGCCTTGTCGTCAGCCTGTAAAAGGACTGCACCAACACCCAGATCACTGGCATCCGTAGCAAGAGCAAAAGGAACATGAAATCCGGAGCTCTCAAAATAGGGAAACTCAACAAGCACCTGTTTTCAACTTCTCAAAAGCATTTTGAGTGTCCGAGGACCAAACAAACTTCACTTCCTTCTTCAAGAGACGGTTAAGAGGTTCAGCAATGTCCGAAAAGTTCTTGACAAAAAGCCTATAATAACCTACTAAACCAAGAAACTTACGGACATCCCTACGCATTTAGGAACACCTATTTTCTTTATAGATTCAATATTGGCGTGCTTGGGAATTACCTTGCCACCACCAACCTCGTGGCCTAAATACACGACTTTCGCTTTAGCGAACTCACTCTTTTTCAAATTCACTACCAAAACCTGCTTTTTTCAACACTTCAAACAACGCCTCGATTCTCTTCAGATGAGTCTCCCATCATCACTATAGATAACAATATCGTCTATGTATACCACACAACCTTCTAAACCGTACACCAAACTATTCATTAATCTTTGGAAAGTGGCTGCCGCATTCTTCATCCCAAACGGCATCACTTTGCACTGAAACAAACGCCGATAAGGCTCTAGCACGTTTGGAAAGAGGAACCTGCCAGTAACCTTTTAATAGATCAAATTTGCTAATATGTTTTGACTTCCCAAGCGGTCAATACAGTCCTCTATACGAGGCAAGGATAACAGTCTGCCTTGGTCACCTCGTTCAACTTTCTGTAATCAAAAACATAACCTAAAGGCTCCGTCAGATTTCTTAACCAAAACTACCGGAGATGACCAAGGACTCTTACTCGGCTCAATAAGGTCATATTTCAGCATGTAATCAACTTCCTTTGCTACTACACCCAAATTTTTGAAGGGATTTAACCCTATAAGCGGCTTGTTTCACAGGAATAGCATACCCACGTCCACATCATGTTCAAAAACGGACGTTCGGCTTTTGGCACATCAGAAAATAAACATTTATAATTATTCACCAACCTCTTCAAGGATCTCTGCTTATCATTACTTAAGTGTGAAACCATACCACCGAAGGGTTTGCTAATGACACTTTGTTATCAGAGCGCCAGTTACCTTCATCAACACGATTATTTTCATTATCTTCAACCTCTGAAAAGAAAGTTATCACTATTATTAACAGGTTTTCCAATAGTCCCTATAGTGGCCATGGCCACCACCTTATCCCGTTCCTTATATGGTTTCAACATATTTATGTGGCAATGTTTGAAACAAACGGTTTTTCTCCTCTCTGGAGTTTCTACCAAAATAATTTATAGGACTAATTTTCTTCAAAATTTTCCAGGGGCCAGAGAAAGACGCCTTCAGAGGGTTACCAGGAATGGGTAAAATAAAAAGTACCAGCACCTTATCGCCTACAGCGAAATCACGTTCCTTATATTTACGATCAAAGAAGAATTTCATCCTTTTTTGACTTTTCAACATATTTTCCTCAGCAAACTTCCATGCCTTGGTCAATTTGTCTCCAAGATTCGTTACATAATCCAAATAAATTAATGGGAGGGACGTCTCCCTCCCATGATTCCTTAACGACGTCAAGAGGACCACGCACACAATGACCAAAAATCAAATTAAAGGGTGAAAAAACCTAAGGATTGACTAGGTGTTGAACGAAAAGCAAATAACAAATATGGCAACTCCTTGTCCCACTCGAACCATGACTTAGACAATACTTTTTCAACATCGATTTCAACGTCTGATGAAACCTTTCCAGGCTTCCTGACTCTCCGGATGATATGGAGAAGAGGTCACGTGCTTAATATTTTAATTCAGCCATTTTATCCTTGAAATAATTACTAATAAAATTGGATCCACAATCTGACTGAATATTTTGGGCATGCCATACCTGGTAAAGAATTCTATTAAAATGAATCTACAATTTTCACACTCTTAATACTACGTAACGGTATGGCCTCTGGATAACGAGACATTCCTATCAAAAATTAGTAAAAATATATTCGTTACCGCTACGAGTACGAGGCAAGGGTCCCACTACGTCTATGATGATTCTTTGAAGGGTTCCGAGACAACTGGGATGGGAAACAACGGTGCTTTCGGAATGGGTTGTTTGGGCTTGCCAACCCGTTGACAGACGTCACAACTGTTCACGTATTCTTGACGTCGGCCTTCAACTTGGGCCAAAAATATCCAGCAAGCAATTTTCCCGACGTCTTGTGAATACCAAAATGCCCTGCCAAGTCTTCTCATGGCCTAACGACATTAAACCTCTCCTGTAATCAAAAGGAACCATTATTTGCTTGACTACTTCAGAGTTTTCATTAGTAGCCTCCAAAGGTCTACTTACCCTGTACAAAATATTATTAATAATTTTAAATTTAGACTCGTTAAGTCAGAGAGCTCACCTGGCTCAACTGGGAGATTTGAAAATTCCTTCTTCTGAGCTTTAATTAGCTCCTCCGTAGTCCAGTTCAATTTTATTTTTACTATTACCAATATTGCCTAAAACTATACTACCACTACGGTCTAAACTACTTAAATCTACGTCTACGGTGACTCTGCAGCGTCAACAAGTGCAGACCGAGAGCGAGTGACTACAGATATTTCGCTCTCGAGATTAATTAATATTGAACAAGATTTATTTTTAAGGACCACATCATTTCAAGGACTACATCAAATATTCTTCACGGGAAACTTATCCACTACGGCCAAATTAACCGTTCCCGTAAAAGAAGGACAATCCAAAATAAACCTCTCAATTGGATAAGAATGAACCGTATCCGGATAAAACCCGACAGTAACACAAATTCTGGTGCTCACCCCAACAAAATCCCGCGCAAAGCCTCTCTTAAGATCAACGACTGTGCCGCTCCTGTATCGCGTAAATTCTTACCCGTTTCCTACAGGACCATCAACCACAGCGACACTGCCAAGAGACACAAAAAACGTCCGAGAGTCATTGATCAGAGGTCTTTGGCGAATCATAGTCCTCTGTCTCTCTTTTTTCTCGACCCCCATTACAGGACGAGCATTATTTTGCAGGGTATCTCCGGAAGGCATAACACATGCTTTTAACGTGCCCCCTCTTGTGGCAGAAGAAGCACGTTAATGACTTTGCCTTCTCAGGGTCATAATTATTTGACTTGTTAAACCTGTTGGATGAAAAAGACTTATTATTATTACTAGTTTTTGTTGACCCCTATTATTACGCCATATTATAATTATAACAGTATTGGACCTATTATTATTATTATTCCATCCACTTCTAAACCAACCAGGCTTCATATTGGAAAAGACACCCCCTAACTCATTTTTATGAGACAAGTAGTAGTCGTCACTGGCAATAGCTACCTCTTGCAAAGTGTCGAGTTTCAATTCCTCCAAATGAACCTTTAACTTGGTCCGGCACACCTTTTTAAATTCCTCTACCAACACTAATTCCTTCATTTTATCAAAATCGTCCATTTTCTGGCTTAAACCAATCCTCGGCAGACTGCTTTTTCCCTCGCAAAAAACAAAACTCTACGAAGGTTTGATCATTCCCCTTTTGCAGATTCTAAAGCGTTGACGATACGCTTCGGGGACCAACTCATACGCTTTCAAACGATAGATTTGACACTGTCATAATCTGAAGACAAATCCTCATTGAAGGGTAACATACACTTTCTGCGCCCTACCAATTAATTTACTCTGTATCAGAGTAGTCCAGAACTCTTGTGGCCAACCTAATGTACCTGCCATTCTTTCGAATGAAACAAAAAATTCCGCCACGTTACACTTCCTTGAAATTCGGAACAAATTTTTTTAAGTGCCTGCGCAAATTGATTGTAGGTGTTACAGACCTATCTGGTTAGGGGAAGGGCTGAAGGACCTACATCACGCCTCTCCCTTTAGAACTGCCTCTACTCTCCCTTTTCATCAGCCTTGAATTTCTCCAAATTAAACTCTAAAGTCTTTAATTCAATTTGCTTACTAATAATTCACAGACACTTCTTCCTTAATCTGTTTAACCTGTTCACCACCTGATCCCTTTCCAGACTTCACATATTCATAAACTTGCAGCAATAGTAGACCCTTTCTGATTGTCACCGATACTCAATTTCAAAATAATCCGCTACCTCTTCTAACTCTGGCTTATTCAATTCAGCCAACCTTTCGTGCCACCCCTCTCCACTCAGGAGCTCATTCACGTCCAGTGTAGCCATTATGACAGTTGCAATAGTTAAATCTTACAATAACACAGCTAATACCAAACCAAAAATTGAGGTGTTAAATATGTATCCTTGCAAACAAAATTCTAACTCTCCCCCAAGAATCAAACTTGCACTTACAAATGGATACGCCGGATCGTATTATCCTGTCTACAACGGTCGCCAATCTGTAACGGCTCGTTTTCCGTCACCAAATACTATTCAATTTTCTCTTTAAGTATCCATATACCACTGATACGAAGTCCACAATAAGGTGGAATCATGCCACAAACTCAATTTTCAAAGTGCAAGGATGAATTCAAGGGAGGAGTAAACAAACACATGAAAAACCATAAATTTAATACATAAAGAACCAGACAGAAAATACACCTGAACCTCTTTGAGAACAGGAAATAAATGAATTACCATCACACTTAATAACAATTCAACACAAGTATACAAAATTAAGATAGCATAACCAACACACTCAACCAGAATAAGGGGGCCCAGAAAGGAGGAGGAAATCAAAAAGAAAGAATATCCCTGACGATTACAGGCTAATACCAAGCATGTCACCAAAATTCTTCATGTTCAAAATGCTTATTATTCTTTTAAAGAATACAGAATCCTCCACGTCTGGAGGATGGTACCACAGTGTTAATAACTAGGGGCCCAGTCGAGCAGTCTCCACAGAATCGGAGCCGTGATCAATGCAAAAAGGTATTAAACAACCTTACCATGGAACAGCGAGATCCCCCTGGCTTTATAACTGAACCAGAGGTGGTGCGGTGATTCCCGAGGACGTCCAGATATGTTATCTGGAGAGATCTCCCAATCTGAAGATAACAGATATTCAGTGATCCTCGGGTCCTGCAGATACGGGTAAATCACCAATAGGAGGCTGCAAGCACCACGAAGCAAGAGACGGCAGTACTCTTAGTGCACGAAGCAAGGTCAAAAATCATCCAAAGTGACAAGGTCCAGAGAACGACTGCCTGTTCTCCTCCCTTAAGCCAAGAAGCCCCCCCCCCCCTTTATCCACAGGGGAGGGACCACTCACACAACCTCCTTAAAGATAAACACAAATGTTAATAACAAGCAAACAGTTGTTATACAAAACGACAAGTGAAGCTTAAAAACTAGGTTTAACAATATCAAAAAATTTAATTTAATAATAATAAGTTAATGAAAAAGGATCACATACTGACAATATATATATATATATATATATATATAATATATATATATATATATATATATATATATATATAGTATATAGTATATATATATATATATATATTATATATATATATATATATATATATATATATATGTATATATATAATATATATACATATATTATATATATATATATATATTATATATATATATATATATATATATATATATATATATATATATATATATATATATATATATATAAAATAACACCTGTATGATTACCTATTTCTATATGAATATATATTTCTGCCTAAAATACTATTATTGACACAAAATCCCGGTCTCAAACAAAAGCAGCTGCTGCATTGAAGAACCAGGCCAAGAAATATTGTCGATATGAATATAGAATATGAAAGGGAATATAGAATATGAAAGCTTTTCATCGAACGAAGTCTTCGGAAGGTATGTTATTTTAAGGAGTAAAACAGAGCCGACATTAAATCTGTACCGCCAATCGCGAGGGATCATCAGGCAGATAGTCTCGTTCTGTGTATACGTTTAGATCGCTGCGTGGGGCCAAATTACTTTAATTACCAAATGCACAAAGAGAGAGAGAGAGAGAGAGGTGGGGTGGGGTTGGGGGGAGGCTCTTCTGAGGGTCATTGGAGTTCATAAGTGTGGACGATACAAGACGGACACGCGAGTGACGGTATAAAATTGGTTGCTGTTGGTGTGTTTGTGTGCGTGAAGACTTGTGGTGTGTGTGTGTATGTGAGAGAGAGAGGAGAGAGAGAGTGCAGACTCAAGGCGCCTTCAAGAGAGAAATCTCATACAGAAACGAACGCTCCTTCTCTCCTTCCCTATCAGTATAAACTATCCCTCATATATTTCATTCCCAGACTTCCTGATGTCCTTAGCCATCGCATTTCTCAAGCTTAAACGGTGGACCCCATTTTGTTGTCGTTTATCGTTATTTTCCTGAAACCGACGCAAGACGGTTGGGAAACGGTTTGGCTTGAAATATGGTCGGTGTTTCCCATATAGATATTTCTTCAATCCTGCTGCCTCATCCAGATAGCCGATTCCCTTATTCCTCTCATTGCTCTCATTGACTGGGTCCCCCTTCTTTTTTTATGGTTTTAATTGATTAGTGTTTCTCTTATTTCCTCGTCATTTTTAATCTCCATAGGATATCAGTACTTAGAAATTTCCTGGTTTAGGTCTGCCGAGTCGTTATTCTTATAATTTTCGTGTATGTGTATATATATCTATATCTATCGTATCTATATTATAAATTATATATATATCTATTATTATATATATATATATATATATATATATATATATATATATATATATATATATATATATATATATATACATACATACATCATACATACATACATACATTTATATATATACGTATATAGGGCCTTGTGAGAGACTAGATACGTAAACGGAAGTAATTAGGGGTTTCAAGAGGGAATTGCTTGAACTTACCGTAAACTTTCTTTAGGGGGAAGGTCGCCAGAAAACTCAGCTCGTTATTTCTTTAAACTATTTATTTACAAAAGGCCCGTGCTGGCCTGGAGAAAAGTTAAATGATATTGGCCCCCACGTTGGGCTTATAGTCTCATTCAATTCAAGCTGGTTTCATTCACTTGGGTTAATGCACACTTGCGGCAGAGACGGCACGTGACTCATGGAATCTGGAAAAGAATCCCAGATTAAACGAGATAAAAGGAAAAATGACTTCTTACTTTGATTAAGGCTGATTAATTCTCTAACATTGGGGAAGGTAAACTCGAATGGTTCACTGAGGTATGCACGAAAACTAGGTCCTTAACAAGTCACAAAGGGGAGCACGTGGCCCGAGGAGGACAAAGGGGTTCTGATGTAGAAGGGGTAAAAATAAGAATTGGAAATGAATTTAGCAAGAGTCGTATGGTAGTAAAAGGTGCTGGGTTGAAGTTTACACTTTCAGACGTTACCTTTATGCAATATTCTGTGTATCCTTGTAGAAGAAT
Organism: Macrobrachium nipponense; assembly: GCF_015104395.2. Classification (NCBI taxonomy): domain Eukaryota; kingdom Metazoa; phylum Arthropoda; class Malacostraca; order Decapoda; family Palaemonidae; genus Macrobrachium; species Macrobrachium nipponense. Next base: position 22,415,651 of record NC_061097.1, read on the forward strand.
GCGGTCGACCTCTGTTCAGGTCTGGGGTCCGGGTCCACCAGCACGACGTGGGTAGGCCTAATTTTGGGAGGCTGGCAATTTGACCTCTGTCCGAGATCAGGTCTCGCGGCCGACTGAGAGCGATACTGGGTGGTTTCGAATCACGGGGCTTCCAAAAATCGCCTCGAGCATTGCCTGAAAGGTGGTAAACACAACGCCAGCAAATTGGGAAGGAAATAGGTTCTTATTGTAGAAGTCCCTAAAATCCATCTCGAAGCCTAGCTACTCTTGTGACCTGCCTCTCTTACCCTAAGCTTCCGTCAGACCGGAAATATCAGTCCTATGACATACCCACTCTCCCAACAACAGTAGCTTCAGGAGACAGCATGGCTGCTACTTTTATAATAAATATAACTAAACACTGCTGGAAGGCGAGGCGTTCTATATACGTAGCAGCTCCCCCTGTTAAGAAGGCATTCACTCCCTTTCGGGCGTGAAGGTCTTGGCTTAAATAAGTTGATCGCCTCGACAACCCAGTTCTCCTACTCTAACTTGAAGTTTTTTGAGCAGCGATACGGCTGACTACAATGGCTACCTAACTTATAGGCAAAGATGCTAAGTGTACTAACTTAATATAGTGATGTAGTCTAGCCTAATAAATAACTACAGGTTGTCTTGTGACGACAGTCTACTCTACCCTAGATAAGGTTACTTGAAAATTCTACTTGCTACTAACCTAATGCCCTGTACTAAATCATTAGCCTAACCTACTCAATACAGTTAAATGAAGACGCAATCATTCCAGAGTGTGGTACGGCACAGCAGTAGTCAGCGGACGGAAGTTAAAATACATACTGGAGGTAAGATACGTGGGGATGATGAGATGGTTAATTTACCAGGAGGGAAAGCAATGAAGGTACTTATATTTAAGTGAGGGAGTATTACAGTAGCTAGGGTTAGAGGGTAGTGCTACTGGCAGAGACGGGTGGCTACCTTCTCTGGGTAGGTTGCCAGGCTCATTCTGCAAATTTTGAATTGACACTGTACATCAGGCACAGGTGTCAAGGAGAGCATGTGGCTCTTGGAGTCTGTTAATGACGCCCTTCTTCTTTCTTCTTCTTATTCTCCAGGACCTGGCTATACAGTACTTCTAGTAGACGGAGGCAACGACTCTGGGGAAAGGCCGAAACGCCTGGCAGGAGCAGAGCAGTGGAGCCTGAGGGATTGCGGGAGAAACACCCTACTTAGGTATCTGCAGCAAAACCGGCGAGAGGTGGAACCTACTGCAGGGAGGGCCCTCACTCCGGCTGCTGCGGCAACCGTCGTGAGGGGAAAACTCAGCTGACTCCTGGGGGCAGTTCCATGGTCTTTCCCCAGAGGATGGTACCAAGTAAGGTCTGCGGAGGTTCATCCTCGGGCAGACAGAAGGTAAGGATGAAGAAGAAGGAACTAGTGAGGCCATGGGCTGTGGTAAGCTCCATGACGGTTGGAGGATCGCCTGTAGGAGGATCCTGATAATGTTAGGCGCCGGAGCTAGACGGGGCCAGGGCGCATGAGGTCAGTTCGGGGTGGTCTAGTCCAGGATGGACGGAGCTGGACTGCCTCAGTGCTGCAAGCGGGGCACTGGCGGAGAGTTGAGGTCGACTGGGACCTGTAGGCTGGGTACTGGAGTGAAATACCTCCCAGCGTTGCATTGGTTAGGGAGGGACAGAGGGTCTGTCTTCTTTTGGAAGGCAAGCCTTGTGGAACTGGGACAGTGTTCCGCTGAAAAAACTCTAGGGCACCTAGGTCCAATTTGTGAGTTCCCCTATTACGCAAGGTCTTGCAACGGAACTGTGAATGGTCAATCTCCCTCTCGGAACGGGGGAGACGTGGTTGGACATACTTCCTAGAGGAAGTAGACATTGATGACTCCTTGCCTGGAGTGATTTGTGTGGGGTTAGGACCCTAGGCTTTTGGAATGCGAGGGAGACTCAGTCTTGCACCTAGGAGGAGGTCGTACCTCCTGGATGTGTTGCAACTGCCTAAGGGTACAAACCTTGGAGAAAGAGGTCTAGTGACCTCAAATGGACCGGTCGAAGGATCAGTTAATGTGATTGATAACCTTCAATGGGGATCAATCGACGGTCTATAACATAGCCCTAGGGGAGGAATCTGTTCTTCCGTTATCAGGGGCCGATTTGGCGCCAGGTAGTGTAGCTCTGACGTGGCTTGCTGATTAATGGCTTTGGAGGGGTGCGAAGGTATAGGGCTTAGCGTGGTCCTAGAGAAGAAGGGATTGGTGACGGCCATTGCGCTGGCCGGAATATTGGATTCGCGCACCTCCGTAATTTGCAGGACATGTGACCCTTGCGGCCAAGTCGGCAGAACGTGTCCAGAACCTCTTCCGGTGGCACTGGATGAATAGGCCGAGATGGCCCACAGGTTGCGAATCCGGCGGAGTCACAAGGCTGGCAGTGTGCGCTGGCACAGGTGAAGAGTCCTCTCTGGCAGGATGTGACGTGGGGAGGTTAAGGAAAACCTGCCGTTGACATCCTCGGAAGCAAGTCCGGGTTAACTGGTGGGCTTACCTCTTCCAAAGTGGAGAGGTAGGCCGGTTGTAAAATGGAAGAGGCTGAGATGGATGCGGGAGAAACGTCTGGCTCTGACCAACTGGGTCAGGGCCGGTCACAAATAAAAGGACGTCTGGGGAATCGGACGGCACTAGCCTCGAATTTAAAATGGAAGGGTACGATTATGATGCATGCTGCAGGGATACGTTCATCTGTATTAGTGGGCGCTGCGCCAGGGGAAGATACGGCCCTTAAGTAGATCTCGGCCCAATATAACCTGATAAAAACATCATGGAATTGGTCAACTACGGCCCGGCGGACAAAGTTGTTTCCTTGGTCACCGGTCCAGAAAAGGGCATTTTACATTCAGAAGGACGAAGGAACAGAAATAGAGGGTACCGGTCAATCCATTCAAAACTGACATTATTCGTCGTCTGGATTTGGGCACCCCTAGGCAATGCCTTCGGAAATCAAGGAGACCTGGGCTCGGTGTCGGCCATGACGTGTACCCACTGTCTAGGCCGTAGGAGATTGTTCATTCAGGCATGGCTAATGGTAGCCTTGGGAGAAAAGGAAGTTCACCTGGAAGCTTCCCCTCCCCCAAGGTAGAGACAGACTTGGGGCAAGGGCGGAATCCACAGCATGCCCACGCAAACACAAGTGGCGAGAGACCTCCGCAACCAATCTTACCGGGATGTCCAGCTAATGGTCTGTGGGCTTGGAAACTACAGGAGAGATTGCGTCATCTAGGAGAGCTAGCTCATGCTTCGCTTCTTCTTCTTCCTTTCTCTCTGCTTCTCTGGCTATCCTCTTCTGCTTCTCTTCTTTCTTCTGCTTCTGCGGCTTTCCTTTCCTGAACTTCTCTTTCTTCCTTTCCCTGTGCGCGGCAGCAGCCTTGCTGCCTCTTTATCCACTGGTCAAGGGTGGTCCATGTACCAGCCTCCAGCCCAGAGTATGTAGGGGGCTCTCGAGTTCCTAGTCTCTTGGCAAAGAAGTCGCGGAAGCAGGGGAAGACATTTCCCCTTAGGCCTTACAGTAGGAGGCTCGGAAGAAAATGGAAAATAATGGCCAGATAGGGTATGACTGGAATAGGAGTGCCTACTGGGGAAAGTGGGCACTCACTTGGAAAATGGGTATGCAATGTGGTAATGAAAAGTGAAAGGACTGGGGCGCTCGGTGGCCACTTTGTTGGAAGGCACCTTCTGCTGGAGGTGAAAAATCGGAATGAAGTGTGCTTGGACGTCACACTTACGGCAGTTCCCAACTTGGGAGACTTGGAATGGCTACCGTAGGTCCACTACAGGTGCACGGCACTTAGAGGAGGCGTTCCTTGGTTCAGTGATCAAAATGCGGTACTTTAATGAATTGGGACGTTCCGTATGGACGGACACGCAGGTTGTCAGCACTTAAGGGCTTGGTATTGCGGCGCGTCGGAGGCGTTCCCTTTGAGAGTTGTCCGACGATCACCGACCTTGACACGACACACTAGTATTGGGCGTTCCGTAAGGACGGACACGCAGGTTTACATGGCTACTGTACGGCCTGTACAGGTGCAATGGCACTTATGGAGGAGGCGTTTCCTTTGAGCCACTGGTATCGTGCTGGGTGTCCGGACACTACACGCAGTATACCCAGTATACCGAAGTGGAAATGGCACTCTGTTCGGGGCAGAGGAATGGTGGAGGAGAGAAAGTTAAAAGGGGGAGTTACTTCAGCAGCCAGTCGATGGACAGGGTCAAGAATTAGTGGCCACTGTAAAATGATAAGACCTGACGGCACTGGTGTGGCCAGTGCCTAAAACTGGTACGACTTCCCTGTCTGGAAGTAATGAATTGGCGTGGCACATGTGCGTAATGTGCTTGCGGATACGCAAGTCTTCGGGATAAGAAAATGAAAAAGAACCACTCGGGCAAAGACAGGTAATGAAAATTTAGAAATGCTCAGTCGCTCGCTGAAGTACTCGATAATTTGAAAAAATAAAGTTTGCAAACTGCACTGGACCACCATGGCGCGTACGTATCACGCTGGTAAATGAAAGACACAAGAGACTAAAAATAAATGTAATTCTAGCATCTATAAGTAATGGTAAGATGTAGTTACTCTGGCTTCGTGAATACTGGGTTCTGGTTCCTTCTCTCTCTCTCTCTCTCTCTCTGCGGATTTTTTAGGGTGAAAATGATATGTGAAGAATCCCTTATATTGAATTGAACTATAACGTTAGTTTAATATGACGCAACTGCGTTAAATGATTTACTTACGTTAATGGAAATGAAAGAATTGCTTGTGAAAACGTCTTATGAAATGATAACGCGCTCGCGGTTAGCTGAACGATTTTACGTTAATGTAGCGGCTCGCGTTACGAAATGATTTGCGTTCAAATGATGAATTTCAACGACGCTTTTACGTTCACAATTCTTGTGATTAATCTACTTGAGATTACGTTAACTTGTATGTAAGATACTAGGTCCCCGGAAACATGAAATGGACGTAAGGATTTTAAAACGATGTAGCAAACAATTGTAAATGAGGTTACGTTAAGTGCGAAGGAAATGAAACTGCGCTCAGCGAGCGACTCTGTATCTTTACGGTTTAGTGAGCGATGCTAGGGGAAACATGTGAGAGAGATGACCAGCGCGGGCGAACAGCTGATTCTATGTAAATGCAGAAGGCAATTTACAACACAAAATACTACTTTCTTTCAAGGCGAATTACGTTATTTTTGGCAGGACGATAGATACTAGTTACCAAGATCGAATTATTTACGTTAAAACTTGAGGGACTACGTTACTTCTTAATGTTTTAGGTAATGTTTAAAAAGGGATAAAAACATGTGCGTGCGCTGTGAATGAGACGACGGTTGGTTGAGACGCGCCGGCGCGAGAGAGAGCGCGAAGCTGAAGTAGCCGAGAGGTAAGCGGTTACCAACCTGGGAATGAAAACTAAGTTAAAAATGAAAACCCTAACATATCCACAGACAAAAGATTGTACACTTCTTTGCCGTAACTATTAGTAAAAACACTTCCAACTAGCTAGCTTTCAAACACAGCAATAAACCCTGGCAAAGCCCTTCCTCGTTGATCTGGTCCTTTCTGGCATCTATCCTACACAGTGTTCGTGAGAGCTCCTCACGGGGACAGCACAAAGTAACAGAAATATTCGCGGGGCAAAATTGTTGATCGCCGCTAAAATAAAGTCTGGCGCGTCGCCGTTACAATAATAAGATTTCTACCTACGCTCTTTAAAACACTTTACAAAAAAAATACTAAACGTACCTAAGCTAACATTTGGAAGGAAATAATTCATATTAATGAATGGAATTACCTTACCGTGAGTTGAGTGAGTCAGGTGTTCTTCTTCCTGCAAGTGTGCCGTGATTTACTGTTTGAAAAATAATTTAGTTTACGTTTTACAACGGATAACGCGATTCTACAAGTTTTTTTAAGCAAGCTAGTTCAATCCAGGCAAGATTCGCCAAATATTACAGTATAAGGGCTTGTGAGAGACAGATACGTAAACGGAAGTAATTTTAGGGGTTTCAAGAGGGAAGTTGCTTGAAACTTACCGTAAATCTTTCTTCTAGGGGAAGGTTCGCCAGAAAGAAAACTCAGCTCGTACTTTTAAAACTATATTTCAAAAAGGCCCGTGCTGGCCGGCAGAAAAAGTTAAAGATATTGGCCCCCACGGTGGGCTTATAGTCTCATCCAATTCAGCTGGTTTCATTCATTGGGAATGCACAACTTGCGGCAGAGACGGCATGGTGACTCCTGGAATCGGAAAAGAATCCCAGATTAAACGAGAGATAAAAGGAAAAAGGACTTCGTACTTTGATAAGGCTGCTTAACTCTTAACATGGGGAAGGTAACCGAATGCGTGAAATGATGATGCACGAAGAAACTAGGTCATTAACAAGTCACAAAGGGGAGCACGTGGCCCGAGGAGGACAAAGGGGTTCTGATGTAAGGGTAATAAAAAACAGAATTGGAAATGATTAGCAAGAGTCGTATGGTAGTAAAAGGTGTCGGTGGTGCAGTTTACACTTTCAGGACGTACCTTTATGACAATATTCTGTGATCCTTTGTAGAAGAATGCGGTCCGACCTCTGTTCAGGTCTGGGGTCAGGGTCACCAGCACGAGTGGGTAGGCCTAATTTGGGAGGCTGGCAATTTTGACCTCGTCCGAGATCAGGTCTCGCGGCGGAATGAGAGCGATACTGTGTGGTTCGAACACGGGATTCCAAAAATCGCCTCGAGCATTGCCGCACAGGTGGTAAAACACAACGCAAGCAAATTGCCGAAGGAATAAAGGTTTATGTAGAAGTCCCTAAAATCCATCTCGAAGCCTAGCTACTCTTGTGACCTGCCTCTCTTACCCTCAGCTTCCGTCACGGAATATCAGTCTTGACATCCCACGCTCCCAACAACAGTAGCTTCAGAGACAGCATGGCTGCCTAACTTATAATTAAAAATATAACTAAACAATGCTGGAAGGCGAGGCTGTTCAGATACGTAGCAGCTCCGCCCTGTTAAGAAGGCATTCAATCCCTTTCGGGCGTGAAGGTCTTGGCTGAAATAAGTGATCGCCTCGACAACCATTCTCCTACTTAACTGAAGTTTTTTGAGCAGCGATACTGGCTTACTACAATGGCCGACCTAACTTATAGGCAAAGATGCTAAGTGTCTACTTAATATAGTGATGAGTCTAGACTAATAACTAACTACAGGTGCGGTTTGTGACGACAGCACTCACCTAGATAAGGTACGTGAAAATTCTACTTGCTACTAACCTAATGCCCTGGACTAAAGCATTAGCCTAACCTACTCAATACAGTTAAATGAAGACGCAATTCATCAGAGTGTGGTACGATACAGCCAGTAGTTCAGCGACGGAACTGTTAAAAATCCATAAGAGAGGGTAATGATACTGGGGATGATCGAGTGGTTATTTACCAGGAGGGAAATGCAATGAGGTAATATTATTAAGTGAGGGTTAGTATTACATGGCTAGGGGGTAGAGGGTTCGTGCTACTGGCAGAGATTCGGGCTGGCTACCTTCTCTGGGTAGGTGCCAGGATCATTCCTGAAAGAATGTGACACTGTACCTCAGGCAACAGGTGTCAAGTGAGAGCAGTGGCTCTTTGTTAGTAGTTAATGACGTCCCTTCTTCTCTTATTCTTATTCCTCCAGGACATGGCTATACCAGGCCTTCTAGTAGACGGAGGGCACCGACTCTGGGAAAGGCCAGAAACGCGCAGGAGCAGAGTCAGTGGAGCCTGAGGGATTGCGGGAGAACACCTACTTCGGTATCTGCAGCAACCGTCGTTAGAGGGGAAACCTACGCAGGGAGGCCCTCACTCCGGATGCTGCGGCAACCGTCGTGAGGGGAAAAACTCCAGGCCTGACCCTGGTCGGCAGTTCCTGGTTTTCCAGAGGAGGTACAAAGGTAAGGTCTGCCGGAGGTTCATACCTCGGGCGACAGAGGTAAGGATGAAAGAAGAAGAACTAGTGATGGCCATGGGCTGTGGTAAGCTCCATGCTGTTGGAGGATATCCTTTAGGAGGATTCCTTTATAAGGTTAGGCGACGGCGCTAGCTCGCGGGCCAGGCGCAGAGGTCAAGTTCGGTGGTGCTTCTCGTCAGGTGGACGGAGCTTGGCACTGCTCAGTCGCTGCCACGTGGCACACTGGCGGCAGAGTGAGGTCGACGGACTGATGGGGGTATGGAGGTGCAATACCTCCCAGCGTTGCCCGTGGTTATGGGAGACAGAGGGTCGTCTCTTTTGGAAGGCTAAGCCTTGTGGAACTTGGACAGTGTCCGCTGCACATAACTTGCTAGGGCACTAGGCCAATTTGTGTGAGTTGCCCTATTTACCGTTACAGCGTATTGCAACGGGAAACTTGAATGGTCAATCTACCTTTATCCGGTAACGGTGGGAGACTGTGGTGGACATACTTCTAGAGGAAGTAGAATTTTGCATGACTCCTGCCTTGGGAGTGATTTGTTGGGGTAGGGAACCCCTAGGCTTTTTGGAAGGCGGGGAGACTCTGTCTTGCCTAGGAGGAGTAGTACCTCCTGAATGTAGCTGCAACTCGCAAGGGTTACAAACACTTGGAGAAATGAGGTCTATTGACTCAATTGGTACGGTCCGGAAGGATCAGTTTAATGTGATGATACCTTTCAAGGTGACAATCGACATCTATCAACATTAGGAACATCGGGGGGGGAAAAAAAAATTCTTGCTTCCCGTACAGGGAGATTTGAGCGCCAGAGTCGCGTGGCTATGACGTGGCTTGGCTAATAAGGCTTTGGAGGGGGCGACGGTTATAGGCCCTTAGCTGGGGGTCCAGAGAAGAAGGATTTGGTGACCGGGCCATGCGATGGCCGGAATATTGTGATTCCGCGCACCCTCCGTAATTGCCAGACATGTGACCATTGCGGCACCACAGTCTCGGCAGACAGAAACGTGTTCCAGAACCTCTTCCGGCACGGATGATAAGGCCGAATGGCCCCAAAGGGTGCGAAATCTGCGGAGTCACCAAGGCTGGCAGTGTGCTTGGCATCAGGTGAAGAGTCCTCTATGGCAGTGATGTGACGGGGAGGTTAAGGAAACCTCCGTTGAACATCATCGGAAGCAAAGGTCCGGGGTTAACTGGTGGCTTACCTCTCCAAAGGAGGACGGTAGGCGTAAAAAGGGTTAAGAGGCTGAGATGATGCGGGAGAAACGTCTGGCTCTGACACTGGGTCAGGGCCAGGTCACAAATAAAAAGGGATGTCTGGGACATCGAGGGCACCTAGCCTCGGAATTTAAAAATGGAGGGTGATTATGAGGGCATGCGGCAGGGATCCGGTGCTTGGTGTGGAGCTGCGTCAGGGAGATACGGCTTAAGTAGATCACCGGGCCAATATACCTGATAAACATCATGGAATTGGTCAAACTACGGCCAGCGGCACAATGTGGTTTCCTTGGTTCACCCGGTCCAGAAAGGGCATTTTTACATCAGACGGACCGATGAAAGGAACAGTAAAGAGTTTACCGCAATCCATTCAAACTGAATTTCTTCGTTCGTCTGGATTTTGGGACCCTAGGCAATGCCTTTTCTGGAAAAAGAGGAGACCTGGTCGGGTGTCGGCAGACTTGTACCAACAGATAGGCCGTAGGAGACTGTTAATCAGGCAGGGCTACATGGTAGCCTGGAGAATCACATGGAAAGCTCTCCTCACAAGGTAGAGACCGTACTTGGGCAACTGGTCGGAATCCACCGCATGCCCACGCACACAAAACAGTGGGCAGAACCCCCGCAAACCACCTCTTACCGTGGAGTCCAGCTCATGTAGGGGCGGGCAAACTACAGAGAGTTGCGTCATCTAGGAGAGCTAGCTCATGCTTTCGCTCTTCTCTCATTCCTTCTCTCTGCTTCTCTTGGATATCCTCTCTGCTTCTCTTCTTTCTCTCTGCTTCTGCGGCTCCTCTTGCTTCTCTTTTTCACATTTCCCTGCTGGCGCGCAGCAGCCTGCTGCGTCTTTATCCACTGGTCAAGGGATGGTCAGTGTAACCAGCCTCCCTGCCCAGAGGTATGAGGGCTCCGAGTCTCCTATGTTATCTGGCAAAGAAGTGCGGGAAGCAGGGAGACATTCACTTAGGCTACAGTAGAGGCTCCCGGAAGAAATGAAAATAATGCCAGGAACGGGTACTGAATGAAAGGAGTGCTTACTTGGAAAGGGCACTCACTTGGAAACGGGTTCTGCAAGGGGTAATGAAAGTGAAAGGACGGGTGCTCGGTGGCACCTGTGAATGCACCTTCTGCTGAGGTGAAAAAATCGAATGAAGTGGTGCTGTGTAAGTTCACACTTACGGTGCAGTTCCCAACTTGGAGACGTTGGAATGGCACCTGTAGGTCCAAAACGTGCACGGCCATTATGAGGAGGCGTCGTTCCTGCGTTAAGTGATCCAAAATGGCGATACTTAATGAATTGGACGTTGCCGTATGGACGGACACGCAGGTTGTCAGCACTAGGGCTGGTATGCGTCGCTTCGGAGCGTTTCCTTTGATGAGGTTACGATGATCCACTGACCCTTGTCACGGACACACTAGTTATTTGGGAGTCCGTAAAGACGGACACGCAGGTTTAATGGCTACCGTACGGCCTGTAAAAGTGCAATGGAACTTATGAGAGGCGTTCCTTTGAGCCAACGGTATCGTGCGGGTGTGTCCCGGACACTACACGCAGTATTACCCAAGTTATTACGAATAGGAAATGGCACTCTGTTCGGGAAGAGTGTAATGGTGGAGGAGAGAAAGTAAAAGGTGGGAGGACTTCAGCAGCAGTGATGGACAGGGTCAAGACTTAGTGGCACTGTTAAAATGAAAGACCTGAGTGCACTGGTGGTGGCCAGTCCTAAAACTGTAACGACTCTGTCTGGAAGTAATGGAAATTGGCGTGGCACACTTTGCGAATGTGCTTGCGGTATACGCAAGTCTTTCGTGATAAAGAAACGAAAAGACCACTCGGGCAACGACAGGTAATGGAATTTTAGAAAATGCCTCAGTCACTCGCTGAAAGTCTCGATAATGAAAAACCAAAATAAGTTTGAAACTGCACTGGCACATGCGCGTACGTATCCGCTGTGTAAATGATGAAAGACACAAGCGACTAAAATAATGTTAATTCTGCATGCCTAGAATAATGGTAAGATGTAGTACTCCGCTTAGTGAATTACTGGGTTCTGGTTCTCTCTCTCTCTCCTCTCTCTCCTCGGTTGGAGAGGTGAAAAAATGATAGTGAATGAACTCCCTTATATTGATTGAACTACTAACGCTTAGTTTAATATGACGCAACTTGCGTTTAAGATTTACTTACGTTAACGTGAAATGAAAGAATGCTTTTGAAAACTTTTATGAAAATATTAAACGCGCTCGCGTGAAACGATTTTTACGTAAGGAGAGGCTCCTCGCTACGAATGATTTGCGTTTCAAATGAATTTTCCAACGACGCGGTTTACGTTAACAATCTGTTGATTTACCTACTGAGATTACAGTTAACTTTATGAAGATTACGTAGGTCCCCGTGAACAGTGAAATTCGATAAGGATTTAAAACGATGGTAGCAACACATTGTAAATGAGGTTACGTAAGTTGCGTAAAGTGAAATTGTAACTTCGCTCGCCGCGCGAGGGAGCGATTGCGAGGTGAAACATGTGAGGAGAGCTGGACCAGCGCGGGCGAATCAGTGATTCTTTAGTAAATGCGAAGGCAATTTAAAACAAAATACTACTTTCTACAAGCGAATTTACGTAATTGTTCTGGACAGGACGATAGAATACAGTACCAAGACGATATTATTACGTAAAACTTTGAGACTTACGTACTTGCTTTAAAGTTTAGTTAATAATGTATTAAAGGATAAAAACAGGATGCCGCTGTGGAATGAGACGAAGGTTGGTTGAGACGCGCCGTGCGCGATGAGAGCGCGAGCTGAATTAGCGGGAGGGTAAGAGGTTACAACACTTGGAAAATGAAAAATAAGTAAAATGAAAACCCTAACAATCACAGACAAAAGAATGGTACACTCTTTCCGAACTAAGTAAAACAATCATAACTAGCTAGGCTTTCAAACCACAGCAATAAACCTGGAAAAGCCCTGCTAGTTTGATCTGTCCTTTCTGGCATCTACCTACACACGTTCTTGAGAGCTCCTACGAGGACAGACAAAGAGTAACAGAAAATTCGCGGGGAGCAACTTGTTTGATCGCCGCCTAAAATAAAGCTCTGGCGCGTTTTCGCCGTTCAAAATAAGATTCTTACCACGCTATGTTAAACACTTCTTACAATAAAAATACTAAACGTACTTAAGCTAACATTGGTAAGAATAATTATATAATGAATGGAATACATTACCGTGAGCAGTGGGGGTTTTTTTTTCACTCTTTTTCTTCTTTCCATGGCAAGTGGCTTGATTACTTTTTGTAAAATAATTTAGTTTACGTTTTACAACGGAATAACGCGATGTACAAGCTTTTTTTAAGAAAGCTAGGTTCAATACAGGCAACAAGATTCGCCAATATGACGTATATAGGGCCTTGTGAGAGACTAGATACGTAAAGGAAAGTAATTAGGGGTTTCAAGAGGAATTGCTTGAATTACCGTAAACTTTCTTTATGGTGGTGTTTTTTTTTAAATGGCGCCAGAAAACTCAGCTCGTACTTTAAAACTATTTATTTACAAAATAAGGCCCGTTGCTGCCTGGAGAAAAGTTAAATGATTATTGGCCCCAACGTTGGGGCTATTAGGTCTCATTCAATTCAAGATGGTTTCATTCCCACTGGTTAATGCACACTGGCGGGCAGAGACGGCACGGCCTCATGGAATCGAAAAGAATCCCAGATTAACGAGACCACATCAAAATGACTCTTACTTGATTAAGGCTGAGTAATTCTCTACATTGGGGAAGGTAAACTCGAATGGTCACCCCCCCTTCCTCCTCCCCCCCTAGGTAGGCACGAAAACTAGGTCCTAACAAGTCAACAAAAGGGGAGTCAGGCCCGAGGAGGACAAAGGGGTTAGATGTAGAAGGGGACCAAATAAAGAATGGGAAATGAATTTAGCAGAGTCGTATGGTAGTAAAAGGTGCCTGGGTGAAGTTACACTTCAGGACGTACCTTATGCAATATTCTGTGTATCCTTGTATAAGAAGAACTGCGGTCCGGACCTCTGTCAGGTCTTGGTCCGGTACACCAGCCACGACGGGGTAGGCTCAATTTTGGGAGGCTGGCAATTGACCTCTGTCCGAGATCCGGCTCGCGGGCGACTGAGACGCGATACGGGTGAGTGCGAATCACAGGGGCTTCAAAAATCGACTCCTCGAGCATAGCCTGAAAGGCGGTAACACAAACGCAGCAAATTGGGAAGGAAAAAAATAGGTCTTATGTAGAAAGCCCTAAAATCCACTCGAAGCTAGCTACTCTTGTTGACCTGCACTCTCTTTACCCTAAGCTTCCGTCAGGACCGTAAATATCAGTCTATGACATCCCCACTCTCCCAACATAACAGGTAGCTTCAGGAGACAGCATGGCGGCCTACTTTATATAATTAAATATATCTAAACACTGCAAATATATTATAGATAAGGTGATAAGCCATGAAGGAAGGTGAAAATACGGAGTTAGCTGCAGATCTCTCGATCTCAACGCTTTACTAGAATATAAGCCAACGAAAGGACGTTTTGAGTCGAAAGACTTTGTAGATACCCAGTGTTGACACTTTCCTTCGTAGTTAGGCCTTAATTTATGCATTATCACGTTCCAAACTTCGTGATTCAGTATATTATATTATATTATAAATATGTATATATATATATATATTATATATGATTGTCGTATATAGATAATTATAATAATATAATAATATATAGTATGTATATAGTGAGTTAAATAAAAAGTTTCGTAATCAACCGTTCTAGCATTAAACGATATAAGACCAAATCAAACTGAATTAGCCAAGCTGCTTGACAGCAAAAAGCTGATGATAATTAGAAAATTAAATATAACCGGATCTGAACATATGAGGAAGAGAGAGAGAGAGAGTCGAGAACTTTCCAGATTATCAATATTCATCAGTCCTGATTGACTGGTAACCGGCGGGCTTCGGATAACCCTGAAAAATTCTTTTTTATAAAAATACAAACAGACCTCTGTTACATTCAGGTTTTTCCTCAGAATGGAATAATGCAATCTTCTTCTCTTACTCTCTCTTTCTTCTTCTCTGTCTTATTCTTCTTTATTATTATTATTATTATGTATTATTATTAATTATATTATATGATATTATATTATTATTATTCATTATTTTAAAATCCTCATAGTAGCACGAGTCTTCAAATGGAGAAGAGAAACAAAAAACCCACAGTTATGAACTGAACATATATTTGAAATTAAACTGAAGGAAGCTTTCGGGAACGTTCAGTTCCCTTATCCACATTCCGAAAGCTATCCTTAAAGTTAAATTTAAATAATAGTACATTATTATTACATTATTATTTTATGATTAATCGGAAAACAGAATAATTTGCTGACTGATCGAGTAATAATACAATTGTGGGGCTTCCTGTATACAAAGGCTTCTGGATTTTCAGATGAAATGCGATTTGGTAATCATTGTAGATTACCCAACGAAATGGGTATTAAAACTTTAGCCATATTTATTAGTCAATAAATGGGGACCCGCAAGACATTATTTATTTATAGTTAAGATACAGAGATGTTTCCAGCACTCTGTGTTCGTCGTTTAAATTGAAAACAAAGAAATGAATATAATCATTTTGCGTAATATTTAAGGACAGTATTACCCGATACGAACTTCCAAACACTGTTTTTTAAAGTATATATGTCTGATGATAATCATGGCGCGTGACAAGGAACAAACAAAGACAGCCTCTAGATATATGAAGGGTAACGATGAGGATAATGCTTAGAAGAATAATGGAAATTGAATATAAAGTTAGGCCAAAGGCCAAGCGCTGGGACCCATGGGGTCACTTCGGCGCGGAAACGGAACTAACAGTGAAAGATTGAAAGGCGTAACAGTTTTAGGCAAGACCCAAAGCAGTGCACGTGAATCAATTGTTAGGAGAAGGTGAAAGTAAGATGGAATAACGAGAATATGAATGGGGGACAGTAAAGGGAATGAAAGAGGTTGCAGCTTAGGGGTCGGGGGACTCTGCGAAGAACCTTAATTAATGCTTACATACAGGGTAGAGAAGAATAATTACTGATATCTTGAATATTCCAAAGATAGAGACTTATGTCGTTATCTTTAAAACCTATGAAAAATCAGCGCGAGAATGTTTCGGTACAAGCGTAACAGAAATCGTACACGAAGTTTTCTTTTTATTGTTTTTATTCCAAACGAGAATTTAAAAATGGACGTCTGAAAAAAAAAAAAAAAAGTTCGTGATACCGTATAAAATGAAAGAAACGCATTTTCACGAAGTCGATATGAACAAGCTTTGATGTCTGTATAAAGAATGTGATGCTTTATTCATATTCATTTTACTTCAGGAAAAGGAGGAAAAATGTAAGCTTTTGTAGGTGGCTGAAACAGATGATAAACTCTAAAGTCTTGAAGGATTCGCTTTGGAAAAAAAAAAGACCGTATTTTTTTTAAATAAGGTTCAACCTGTAGGGGTGTAGTTGCCGTCAGTGCACCTCGGCGGGCACTGTAGGATACTTATGAGATATTGCAGCATCCCTTCGTCCCTAGCTGTAACCAACTTTCATGGCATTTTACTGCACCCGTTTATATTCCTCCATCTGACTTTCAACTCTTCTCCTAACAATTGATTCATGTGCAACTGCGAGGTGTTGCCTCTTGTTACACTTACAAACCTCTATGTCAATCGTTTAGCGTTGAAGACCTCATAGGTCCCAGTGCTTGGACTTTGGCAAAATTTTATGTATTCTATTCGACTTAAATATGGTTCTGGACAATAATATATGGCTTCGTTTTTTTCATGTATGTAGGTCAGTCACGATGACCTGAAAGAAAATGTTGGTGCTGTTTATTCAAAACATATTTCAAGGTTTTTTTTTTTCCTTCAGGAACGAGGTGTTCAAACGTTTTGTGTTTCTGTATTTTGCAAATAACACAAACATGCTGCAGGAACATTGCCTTGAAACAATCCTTGGTCCATAGGAAGTGCAATCTAGTTAGAATTTGTTTATCATCATTTATAAATAATTTAAATAATTCAATGTTTAAAGCTGAAAGTATTTTTTAGATTACTAGCGATATACATGCCAGGAAATCACCAAGAAGCCGAAGTTACATCTGACACGATAGGCTGGAGACAGCGCTCGGTGCGGGTGAATTATTTGACAGTTCAGTGTTGTTGTCAATCATTTGAAAACGGCAAGAAAAAAAAAAATATTATCAAGCTGTTGTTGGACGTAGTAGCATATTCACGATGAAAAAAAAAATATTGCTATTTATATTTTTTTGAATGAGCGAAAACCACAGTAAAATATCAGTCAGGAGATGTTGCTAGCGCTCAGGGTTGTGATCGGTAGGCCTTGATTTACCACCTCGGTGGCCAAGAGTTCAGTTAGGGCATTCACTGAGCGGTTAGAGATGGTTATTTCTGGTGATAGAAGTGTCACTCTTCAACATGGTTCGGAAGGCACGTCAATCGTTGTCTCTTTGCTGAATAACCACTGGTTCAAGCAACGGAAAAACACCATACAAACGAAAAATATTCTAGGTGCTTTCGTCGTTCATTGCGCATCGTCAGGACACAAATTAGCATTGAGGAATAGTTTTACTTGATTATTTTGTTGAGCTTTGTAATTCGTAGCGCCAAAGGGTTTGGGGAACCGTGTCGAATTGAATCGTGAACCGCCATATTAGGATTCTAGTTATCTCATTATGGCATTCGGAACCCAGTGTCCTATTCCTACTTTTTATCTTCAGGCATCAAAATTTTAGTTTCCTGGTAAAAGAAAAAACTATTGCGAAGGCTTTGTCTGAACGTCCTCCTCAGATCTTAAAACATACTGAAGGTAGATGGGACGCAAATTTGATGTTTGGTCATCAACACTCAGGTGATCAAATATACAAGCCCTCTATGCCCTCAGTAGTTTGATTTTATTCAAGGTTAAGTGTCATAATAGTGATTGGCATCTGCTAGAAGTACCAAACAACGCAGACACACCACCGGACCATGGCTGGGGTTTCATGGGCCCGCGAAAAAAGAGTTTCATGGGATGTGGCTGAGTTCATCAGCATTATAAACTATGCAGAAAACTCGGTGGCGCCGAAGAAACTTCCGCGCATTTTACTTGTTTCAAAGTGCCAACTATTCCAACTCTGGCTTGGGGCTCTGACGAGAATTGGTTAGATTGTAGGTGGACGTAAACTTTTAACCGTGTAGTAACTTGGAGTTCTGGAGGCAATTTATCTCTCTCTCTCCTCTCTCTCTTCTCTCTCTACTACTACTACTACTACAACTCTGAGAGCTTAAAAATAACACCTGTTCTGAGTCGGTCTCTGTGAGGTGCAAACTGGTGGCGACTCTCCCGGAGTGTGAAATGGGTCTCGGCAGGAGATTGGTTGATGGTGGGCATTGTCTATTTGCCGGACCTTTAATTTTTCTTATCTTTTTCATAGAGCCAATTCGTAAACATCAGAATGCTGACTCGTACCCTAAGCTAAACAGCAGAGGAATGTGGGGAATTTGGAGATGTATTTACTAGAAATAATGAAACGAAATAAGAAAGATTACTTTTTAAACATAAGATACGGAATCAACAAGTGAAAGCAAATTTAGAATTTTATATATATCCAAAAATTGTTCATTTTTTGGAAAGAAATGCTTAAAGTGGAGGAGACATGAAAAGATAAATTCCAAAAGTAATTAGCAACTCTTTTGAATAATATTGACGGGAATGGAATAAGCTGTAAGAATAGGGCACAATCGTGTATTCTGTTTAATCATTGTGTTCAAATGGCCAATGGGTGGTCGGTAGATAGCCCTTATCAATTTCGAATACCAAAATAAAATTAATGTTCGGATATTAGATTTTAAGTTTCTTCAATGTGTTGACTTTTTATACCTAAATTTAAGTAACTCTATTGTATCTTTCATATTCCAGTAGGACCATCCGAGATTCCCACATTCCTCGGTTGTTTTAGCTTAGTTTATGGATAAAGCATTGTAGTGTTTATAATGGTTCTATGAAAATATATTTCGTCGATATGCTGTATATTATTATATATTATATATTATTATTATTATTGTTATCTATTAATTATTCAGAAGATGAAACTATTCATATGGAACAAGCCTATCACAGGTGCCGGTCACTGAAATCAAGTTCAAAGAATATCAAGGTTCATTAGGAAGAAATTAAGACGAGGTTCAAGGGAAATCACAGAAGGAAGAGATCCACTATGAAGAGGAAAATAAAAATTAATAAATTAACTAATAGATAAAAGTGTATTCAAAGCAAAGAGAATAGTCTTAGGGTAATGATGTATGCACTTCGCTGAGCTTTGAAGTCCATTGGTAGTTTTCGGTAACTGTATGTTTAAAATTTTAGCCTTCTTAGGCCTATACACTCGTAAACTTATCTCTTCTCATAAACGCTCCAAGAATAGGTCCATGGGCGACGAAACTGTTGGGCATTTCTGATATAAACATTTTCATTCTTATGG
Source organism: Macrobrachium nipponense (assembly GCF_015104395.2). Lineage (NCBI taxonomy): Eukaryota > Metazoa > Arthropoda > Malacostraca > Decapoda > Palaemonidae > Macrobrachium > Macrobrachium nipponense. The sequence continues at coordinate 22,434,382 of NC_061097.1, forward strand.
GAATACAACGAAATTATATATATATATCTATTATATATAATATAATAATATAATCTCTCATATATATTATATATATACTATATATATAATAGTAGGCGCCGGTTGGGTGGGTTATATATTATATATATATATATATATATATATATAATATATACAATATATATATATATATATCTATATATATATATTATTAACTATTCTAATATATCTATATATATATTCTATATATTTATATATATATAATCTATATATATATATTATTATAATCTATATATATATAGATATATATATATATGATATATAGAATATATATAGATTGTATAGACCAGATAGAGATAGATATATAATAGAGAGAGAGAGAGAGAGAGAGAGAGAGAGAGAGACCTGGGAGAGATGAGAGAGGAGAGGAAGATATAATATATAATATATATATATAATATATATATATATATATATATATAATACAATATAAAGATTTTCAGGTGATTCCTTGATACATTTAGTACACGGCCATAATTTATTTTCAAAAACGTATCGCACACACAACACGGGTGCACATCAGTCTGTACGAAATAGAATATAATTACAGTATATGATACATAATAGGAATCACAAAACTTAAAAAAAAAAATTTAAGAGTAAAATTGACATTAAACAAACTGTAAGAAAGCGTCTATGCATTTTTAAAAAGCCAGTAAATGAAGGGGAGAAAGAAAATCTTCGAATCTTTCACCGAATAGAAGTATTCGGAAGGTATTTTTTTTATTTTCGGCGGGAGTAAAACCAAAAGCCCAGATTGCATGTGTTTGGGCCACCATCACGAGGGATCTCCTCCCTGATAGGAAATCACGTGGCATCACAGGCAGATCGTCACCCACTTGGGCATTGAGAGACGTGCAGATTTGGGCCAAATCCAATTTAATTACCAAATGCCAGAGAGAGAGAGAGAGGAGAGGAAGCGAGAGAGAGAGAGAAGAGAGGAGAGGAGAGAGAGCAGCTCTTCTGAGGGCATTTGAATGAAGTTTAATGGACAGTACAGACGGATACGCGAGCAACTGCTTAAGGAGGTGGTGGAGGGGGGGGGGGGGGGGTTAGGTAGGAGAGGAAGTGTGGTATAAAATTGGGTGTAGTTGGTGTGTATGTGTATGCTTACTTCAAAGAGAGAGAGAGAGGAGATAATCTAAGACGCCTGTAATAAGAAGGCAGTTTAACAGAGCTAGACGCCACCCAACTCCCCCCTTTATTTTTCGTGTCTTATTCCTGGAACTGACAACGAGACGGTTTGACTGAAAAATGATAGCTGTTTCCTTTGTGTGTGTGTGTGTGTTTTTCCGGACGATTCTGTGTTTCTTACGCGATATCTAGTCGTCGGAGCTTTCACTTGATTTTTTAATGATTCTTCGTTCGTGGTCATTTTTAGCTTTTGTATAGAGCATCTTAAGGAGGATCATTACTTCCGCAAACATATTAAATGTGTGGTTAGGTAAATCATATTTTTAGCATTTATACAAACATTAATAAATATATTGTATGTGTATGTAGTGTGTGATGTAATTATAATCGCTTTAACACCATCGCCACAGGTAAAAAAGTAAGAGACGGGTGTAGGCTCCAGAACATTTCGCAGACTTTATTTCCAAACTTTTCTTGACGAAGAGTGCTACATCGTGCGTTGAAATCACAATAATTTATATATATGTGTGTGTATATATATATATCTAATATATATATATATATATATATATATATAATCTATAGATAATATACACAGATATATTTAATATAAATATATATATAGATATATTATAAGATTATATATATATATAAATATACACATACTACAGAGTAAATAGGATGAACATATAAAAAACATTTTGAGAATACGAATCTCCAGCTGAGCTGACAGGCAAAATGTAGTAGTAGCTAAACTCAGTGCTGCTACGTTAGAAATCGCCCAAATGTAACATAGACAGAACAACAGACCATTGGAGACTACAAATGACACCTGACAGGGCAGGGGGCGGGCGTGAAAAAATCATCAGTCCTAGTGACCCCTTAGTGTATTAACAAAATATGGAAATCCATTTTTTAATTCCATGTTAATGCCTTCGGTAAAATTAATTGATCTTATAATTCAAATTAAAAAATTTGTTAAAATGTTCCATTCAAGTAATGGCAGTAAAAATGCATGAAAAAGGATGATCCTATTGTGAACCAATATTAGCTACTATAACGGTTCAACTTAGGTAGATTCTTGGATGAGCCGTGTGGCTTACAAGACTGTGTGGCGGCGCGATTGGCTGGTACCGGGAGGTAGGCAGCCCCAAGCAATCAGCAGTACGCCAAACAAACGTCTTACAGTAAAGTAGCCATACTTGCTTGGTGATTCGCTAACCGCGGAATTCAGATAATCAAACAGATATCACAAGTTAACATACGACTAGGAATTTGAGAAATATCTAGAAGTGTTCGTGAACTATCGGTGATAAGATTAGTGTGAAAATAGTAGGATAAAGCGTCTTCTAAGTTAGTTTATCAAGTGTAATACTATAAAATAAGAACAAGGATGGCAGTAAGTTCCACTGCGGGAAGATGGGTGGGAATTTGGACCGTGTTATAGCAGATTCGCAATACGATGAGGTTTGTAGCAGTAAGGGAACTGGCATTTCTCATCTAGAAATCAGCAAACAGTCCTAACCAAAAAAGATACAAAAGCACTTCATATTATATTTAGAAGGATATAATCCTTCAATTCCGACAAAGAAAAGAATAAGTGAATATTGTGAATCATCATAATTGAGCATCTAGGCAAAAAGATGCCAAAAGATGCCAAAACTGGTAAGGTTTGGTTTATAGCATAAGTCATCCACAAAACCTAATCAGAAAATGTGCTGCATGCAACATCCGACCCATCCACAGTGGTGAAGGTATACAATGATTGAGAAAAAAGATACAAGAATTTTTTGTTCAACATGTCTATCATGGATATAGGACAATGTTATTAAATCAGATTGAAGTACAAATAGTTGAGGATTGAGAAGAGAGGAAGAGATAGAAGAAGAGAAAAAAGAAGAAGAGGGAAACGGGAAGAGAAGTAAACAAAATGAAATGACAGAAAAAATAGAAAACAAAGAACAAGATAAAAGTATGGGCAGAGAACTAATTGATACTACATTATGGGAAGGCAATAACGAGCATACTACGAAGAAATAAATTACGATAGACAACATGAAAAGCAAATCCCGAAAGAGCCTTAACAGATTATACAATGACGGGAAAGAGGAAAAAATAGACAAGAAAGACAAAATCTGACAACCTTGAAGAGGAATTGCAGAGTTGGAGAAAGATGTACTACAAAATCCTAAGATAGTCAAAATATGAAATATATGGTTAAATGTGACATACTTAGATGGATATGGGATGAATTGCAGAGATGCAATCCAAAAATATGTAAAAACCTAAAAGAAGGAAAAGGATGTAAAGTTCGACAAAAAATGCAAATATTGCCACCCTGTAGCATATGAATTATAATCAAATAAAATAACAACCAAGAATAAAATCCAAAATAAGAAAGAAACAAATAAAGAGAGAAATCAAGAATATCAGGTAAACAGAGGAAAAGCCACACCACCAATGAGATATGCAGAGGTTCAGCAAAAAATTTAAAGCATCCGCTCCGAAATTCTACTCAAGAGATCATAACTGATATCTATGATGCAAGAGGTATTGCAAAAAAAAACCGGAGAAAAATGCGATCAGACACAAAATGAATAATTAGATGAAGGAAGATCAAATTATTATTGAGAAAATTGGATTTTTTAACGTCAGAATTCTGGAAGAAAAAAAAAAGAACAACATACCATACCAGGAAAGAGACATGGAAAATTCCTTTATACCAGTATTAAATGAAGAGAAAACACGCAAACCATCATAGTGATGAGATGCGCAGGTTTAGTTACGAGTAACTTCAAAAAGAAAAAATAGAGACTTAGAAGAACTTAAACCCAAAATGAAAAGAAAATAGATTATAATGAATATAAATGAAACATGGTATACCAAGAGGACTGGGAAGGATGATCAATAAAAGGGTCCAAACTTATCGATCAGATAGAAAAAATAGGAATAGGAGGAACCGCAATCATGGGAAAAGACAAAAAAACAAGGAAAATATATGAGAACTATAGTAACTAGAATGTGAACTAATAGCGGTAAGAATTTTGAATCTGAAAAATTGATGAACATATGTACTATAAGACCTCCTAATACTAAAGGAGTTTGTGACTTAATAATTGAAAAATTGGATTGAATAGTTAGAAATCACAAGGACTGGGGACTATTTCCTATCTGGTGGGACGTCAACTTTCCCTTCGGGAGAATGGAAATAACGAATAGGAGAATTGGTGGTGTACTTATACATATAAAAAAGAGAGTAATAGTAGTGAGAAGCTAAGAAGGCGGCAATTTGAAAAAAGCATTAGGAATGCTAATAGAATAAACATTAAACCAATGAACACCTGCCAACAAGAAAGGAAAAACTTTAGACGTAGTATTTGGAACGGATGAATAGTTAAAGAAATAATAGTTTTTACTAATGCGAATATTTCAGGACAATATAAATGTCATAGAATAACAGTTCATTAAAAAGCAAGTGAAAATAGAGATACGCAATAAATGAAAAAAAGTGGGAAGGATAGGACAATAATAAATTCTACAGGTAAAAATATAAAATGGTCAGAATTAATGAAGAATTAAACAAAGATTGGGAAACATTTTCGTAAGTGAGACATAAGGGTAAATAGGAGATATTATATAAAATATTGGAGAAAATAGTGGAAAAATATATACCGAAGAAGAAAAGTAAACATCATCATGCAATACAAGAGACAGAAGGATCTTGTTCAGAAAATCAGAAAGGGGAAAAAAAGGTCTTGCCAAAGAAAAAAATGCATGGAAAGTTATGAACTAAAAGTAAGATAGAACTCAGAACAAAAGATGTTATAAAACCCCCCCCAAAGAAAAGAAAAAGGGACTTGGAAGAAAAAACCCTATAAAATCAAGCAAAACCCCAAGCATTATACTCATATGCGAAGAAGAATGGAATAAAAGAAGAATAGAAATAGGCCCTCTTGAGAATTGAAGGGAGATTACGAATGAAAAAAAGGAATTTGCAACATACTGCAGACGATATAAGAGAGAATTAACCCTAGATAATAATGAAATAATGATATAGAAGTAAGGGATGAAAAAATAGTGAATATTTAGCGACATAGATATTATGAAGCTGATAGTGTGCAGGAGATTAATGAAAGAAAAATGGAGCTGCGGCGGGCACTGAATGGAATTCCTTCCTATTTTGTAAAGAAAAGTAGTTCATTCTATCGCAAAGCCACTTGCAATATTAGTAAGACAAAGGGTAGATCCAGGCAAGATTATGAGGAGAAAATTAGCATATATTACCCCTACTTTAAAAGTGCGTCAAGGATAGAGGCAAGTAATTATAGGCCTGTGAGTCGAACATCACATGATTATGAAAGTGTATGAAAGGGATAATGAAGAAAAATATATGAAACATTTAATAAAAAAATGTTAAAAAGGACAACCTGGTTTCGTACCCGGAAAAAGTAAACAACCCAAATGTTAGTACACCGTGAGAAATATTCAAAAATATGAAAAAGCGGAAATGAAACAGATGTGGTTTATTTAGACTTTGCAAAGGCTTTTGATAAAGTAGACAATAATATATAGCGAAAGAAAATTAGAAAACACAATATCGTGCAAAGTAGGAAGATGGTTAATAGAATTTTTACACAACAGAAAACAGATAGTTATTGCAAACGACGAGAAATCGGATGAAGTCAAGGTAATATCCGGTGTGCCGCAAGGTACGGTGTGTTAGCTGCAATACTGTTTTTATTATGATTGAAGGTGACATAGACAATAATGTGAAGATTAGGTAAGTGAGTAGTCGCAGATGACACAAGAATAAGTAGAGAAAGCACTTGTGATGAAGATAGGAACGCTCTACAAAGAGGACCTTAACAAGGATAGATTGGCAGAGCGTAAATAGGATGTATTAACTATGATAAATTTGAATCAATACTTTATGGAGACAGAGAAAGAAAGCTATAGCATATAAGGGGACCTAATAATGAGACCATCACAAATAAGGAAGCAGTTAAAGACCTTGGGTGATGAGAATAGGAACATGTTAGCAATGATCAAAATAGCAACTTGTTTGGCAAAATGTTAAAGCAAAAATGGGAATGTTGTTACGGCACTCAAAACAAGAAAAAGCTGAAAACATGGATTTGCTTATAAAAATATGTTCGATAGTCACTTGAATATTGCAATTTTAGATATGGTACCACACTAATCAAAAGGATATTGCACAAATAGAGAGGATAACAAAAGGTCCTGTACCAGCTAGAATAAGAAGAAGTTAAGGACCGAGACTTACTGGGAAAGACTACATTTCTTAAAATTATATAGTCTAGAAAGGAGAAGAGAACGCTACATGTATAGGCATGGAAACAGATAGAAGGAAATAGCAGAAAATACATGTGGAATAAAAATATCAGAAAGAAGCAAGAAGAGTAGATATTAGAGTGCCCAAAACTATTTCAACAGGAAAAATAAGGAAAGCACAAGGACAGTAATACACTACGCACCAGCTATCGATAATGCAGCGTCTATCAATGAGTTGCCAGCCTCATCTGGGAAATATCAGGAGTGAGCGTAGATGTGTTTAAGAATAAGCTCGCAAATACTAAACTGCATCCCAGACCATCAAGATGGAGATGACAAAATATACCTGGAAGATTACTAGCAACTCTCTGGTAGACAGTTAGAGGTGCCTCACAATGAGGGACCTGGGGCAACCCGAACACGAGTAAGGTCTGTAAGTTAAGCATAGCTCACCCAAGAACTACCTAAGTGAACATCTATAGTTCATCAGCAACTAATGAGTCTCTCTCTCTCTATCTATCTCTCTCTCTCCCTTGACATCTGTCAAGGTGTATTCTAGTCTCCATCAGTAGGTCATAGCTGTCGTACCGTCCCTTGAGTATAATTGCGAGTTCTACTAACAGTGCTAATGAGGTTTAGCCAATATACCATTGGACAACCTTTAGTTGGGAATCGTAGTCTTAACAGGTTGTGTATGTTCGTCCATACTGTTTCATATTACACACACATATAATATATATATATAGATATATAGATATATATATATTAATATATATATAATATATGTATATATAATATATTATATCCTAATAGAATACATATATATATATATATATATATATATATGCATACAAATATTGTTATGAACAATCGGCTTGGAAATGAAGTACATATATATATATATCTAATATATATATATATATATATATATATATAATTACAATTTTTTTAAACACACGCTTAATAAACAGAGAGATGAGAGAGAGAGAGACAGAGAGAGAGAGCGACAGGCGAGGCTGGAGAGCGAGAGAGAGAGAGAGAGAGAGAGAGAGAGAGAGAACTTCCCAGGTATCAATTATAAATCCATGGTTGGGACTGGCAGCGGGGGACAGGGCTTATATAATTCTATAAATCTCAAAATACAAACATTAACATCGATTGCCTCAGGTTTTCCCTTAGAATATCTAATAACGTTTTTTTCTTCATATTAACATGTATTATGCATAACTATATCATCATTTATGTCGGGTGATTATCAAGGATATAGTCTTCCTTTATCAAGAAGGCCTAGATATTCACTGCAAATTATGATATTGTCAAATCACTCGGAGATTATGAATATCTTATAGATAAAAGCATTTAGATGTCAGGATATATTTACTTAGGCTATGGTATGCCTATGGATGCTCAGCATTACGTCATCATGTTTCAACTGAAATCAAAGGAAAGTATTATAATCATCAATTTGCGTTAATCTTAATAAAAGGGTACCTAATAAAAATTCCTAAGATAATTTTAATAAAAATATCTCACAGTGCACCACGAGTACAAGAAAGAAAGGGCAGTATAATACAAGTAAGATATGCGCAATCGAGGTTTCGTAAGCGTACAATGCGTATGAAACTCCAGCCACGGCCCATGAAACTCTCAGCGCCGTGGTGGCCTGTGTTGAGCGTTGCCAGATACATGATCAGGGTAAATTTAACTTAAATAAATTAAAAACTACTAGGTTAGGGCCTGCAGTTTGGTATGTTGGGTGATGGAGGGTGGATGATTAACATACAATTTGCAGCCCTCTAGCACAGTGTTTTAAGATCTGAGGGTGGACAGACAAATAGCCATCTCAATAGTTTTACAGAAAACTAAAGAACTTGAAACTCCACATATTCAAGTTTTATTTGATACAAAGGAGTAAAATGGAAGCCTCTCTTTGATGATGGATGAGATAGATAATCGCTCAGCTCTTGTAGGATTTCAGTTTTGAAAAGAAAAGCAGTCTTGGTTATCTAGTTTATTTCGTTTCCACCTCAAAATAAATTTTTTATTTTATTTTTCACGTATGGAACTCAATCACTGTGACTTTTAAGAAATAAAACTGTTTCTGTTATCTAAAAACAAATAAAGATTTTTCTCTGGTGAAAGATTTTCAAAAGAAATAGGTTTTTCAACAGTATTTGTTAGATGACTAAAAAAAATGGGTTTAATGCTGGGAAAAATTTTTTCTCTGCCTTCGCATGAAATCATTAAAAGAAAACTGACAATATTTTTCGATTCCTAACGCCACACATTGTCATCTATATCACTCAGAAACTGCATTTACATCTTTTTACACAGTAGTCTGGAGCCAGTGCTGATGTGGGTGAAGTATTTGTCAGTTCAGTTTTGTCTCGTTGTTTCTTTAGAGAATTGCGAGTAAAAAATGTACTCGTACATTATCAGATTATCTTTTATCACGATTAAGAAAATATGTCGCTGTTTCTGTTATTTCAGTAAACGAAAACCACTGTAAAAAAAAAAAAAAAAAAAAATGTCATTAGATCCGAACCAAGCGATTTTGCGTTTATTCATGCATCGTCGGGGCCCAAATTATTATTGTTGGAATAGGTTTCGTGGTGCACCGTAGGCTTCGGTTTGCTAACGATGAAATTGTATCAGATGATACGCTGCCGTAAATCTTAAACTATGTAGTAATTTAAGTCCTACATGCAACGTGATTTTTATGTCACCCCCTAAACTTGAGAGATTATGTGTGGAAAAGATCTTGATTCTTACTATGTGAAAAGCAGCTGCCCTTAATGCTGGACACTGGGCATTCATTACATAGTGTCCTGAAAGGCGTTGAAAAGATTAATCATTATAGTATGTAGGCAGGAATGTATGACTGGCCCCTCATACTTTATGTAGTAGCTATCCAGAAAACTATTTTGCACCATAGTAACTAGCCAGAATTTTTTTTTTTGACATGACAGAAAACTATTTTGCACCATAGTAACTAGCCAGAAATTTTTTTTGACATGTAATAATTATCCCGAAAATTATTTAGCCCAATAGTAACTAGTCAGACATTATTGTTGTCGTGTAGTAATTATCCCGAAAATTATTTGCCCAATAGTAATTAGTCAGACATTATTGTTGCCATGTAGTAATTATCTCGAAAATTATTTTGCCCAATACTACCTAGCCAGATTTTTTTTTTTTTTTTGCCATGTAGTAATTATCCCGAAAATTATTTTGCCCAATAGTAACTAGCCAGAAATTTTTTTGCCATGTAGTAATTATCCCGAAAATTATTTTGTCCAGGAGTAACTACCCAGAAAATTGTTTTGCCATACAGTAAATAGCCAGAAAATTATTTTGCCCTATAGTAACCAGTCAGAAAATTGTTTTGCTTTATAGTTACTAGCCAGGGAAGTGTTATGCCATACGGTGTGTGTCACTTGGTAATTAAAATTTATCAGTACATAGACACATAGACCATCATTTGAATTGATGGATATGAGTGTGCGCCAAGGGTATGTATGGTATAAGACAGTGTCTAGTAGGTTCTTATTTGCATTTTTTTCTCATGCTTCTGAAATCCCTTGATTAATGAATTGGCCTCTTTCCATTAATAATGTATTTCCTCTCCTTCTGGAGAGGCTAATGGAGAGTCAGCTGTTATCGATTATCCAGTTACTGTGAAATGGGGTTATTTGACCTGGGATTGGGCAGTGGGCACTTTCTGGGAAATGCTAAGTTGAGGAGACACAAATGATGTAAATTAACAGGAAATATTAATGTCTTTAACGAATCTCTTAACATAAAGGGATATATACTATATAAAGTTATGGGCAGAAATATTGAGTAGAAAAATGTATATTTTTTTTAATTTACCAAGCATATATTAATATTTTGCACCAAACCCTTACCGCCGTCAGATAACATAAAAAATGCATTAAATAAATGGGGAAAACTTAATTTCTCGAACCAACATTACCAAGTGGATTTTCCGCTTGAAAACAAAATTCAGAGCTTTGTCAGAAAGTGATATTCTATTTGAAACTTTCTTTTACCTTCCCTCCCAGATGAACTTTTTCCAAATTAGATTGTTACTCAGTCTTTCCTCAGACCAGTCCCTCTCGACGTTCATGCGCATCAGTGGCGTGGTCGGTATGGTGTTGGCGTACCACCTCTGTGGCCGCGAGTTCGATTCTGTGGCATTCCACTGAGGTGTGAGAGATGTGTATTTCTGGTGATAGAAGCCCACTCTCGACGTGGTTCGGAAGTCACGTAAAGCCGTTGATCCCGTTGCTGAATAACCACTGGTTCCATGCAACGTAAAAACACCTTACAAACAAACAAACTAACTAACTCTCGACGTTCATAAAACTTTCCTATCCCAACTGGGATTAAGAAAAAGAAGAAGAAGAAGAAGAAGAAAAAAAGGAGGCTATTGATTGTGACATTTGATGGGATAAGGCAACGGCTGAATGCTAGGCCATTATGCTAAGTACTCTCGACTACCTAATGTTTTGCGTCTGATACGAAGTGTTGAGAACCAAGAATTCCAGTGAGCAGCATATTAGTTACATATTCAGTATATGGGCATATAATATATATATATATATATATATATATATATATATATATATATATATATATTATATATATATATATATATATATCATTAATGCTTTACACTCATCACATTATTTCAAAAGAATAGGTAATCGAATCACTGTAAATACCTAATGAGATATCATAATTCCGGTTCTCTGGAATTAGCGGTATGTGATATAATTCCTTCCCTTACATTGCCTTCATTGAAAATTAATGAGCGATCACCAAAATCATTGTATACTCTTTTTCCCACTAATGTTGGCTACTGGCCACGGGCAAAGTTATAGTAATATGGGTTTTTGAATGTGCTTTATCGACGTGTTATACTGCATCAGGAACCTGTTCTCTCAGATACATCAGGAACATTAAATTGTCAGCCATTTCTCACGACTGGAAATCTAATAGCGATGACAAACAAGTTTCTTCGGCGTAATCGAGTTTTCTGTTCAGCTTATATTGCTGTTTGAGCCGCGGCCCATAAAACTCAGCCACGGTTCGGTGGTGGCCTGTCCTATAGCTTTGCAAGAAGCATGGTCATGGCTAACTTTAACCTCTGATAAAATAAAAAAAATCCTGAGGCTTGTGGGATGCAATCAGGTATGTTTGATGATTGGAGGATGGATGCCCAACATACCAATTTGCAGCCCTCTAGCCTCAGTTGTTTTAAGATATGAGGGCGGGCGGACAGACAAATAGCTATCTCAATAGTTTTCTTTTACAGAAAACTAAAAATTAATCGAGTCTGGTGTTAGTCATATCTTAGTAATATGTTGACATTGAAATATTTGTCAGTCGAGGTATATGTCTATTCGTCGCTGTAATTTTCAAATGGCTCTATATCTTTCTGTCACAAATTGTTGTCGATGATCTAATCGCTAAGCCGTCTTTGTGATAAATAAAATCTTAATTCATACCTTGTAGATTTATTAATTTGCTGTCGGTATTTTAATTAAAAAACAATAGTCATTTCTTATAAGTGATTCTACAAAGAATGAGAATTAAGAAAATTATATAAATTTGTAAACATATGAAGACTCTATATCCAAAAAGTGTTCAAGCAAAGTATCCAAAGAACGTTCAAGCAAAGGTACCTGTTACGACCCTTGTTGGGCCGTGGTGCAGGTTTGTCTGCACTAAAGGATGTATACTCAGTGTTGTTACAGAGTATCCAGCAAAAGATGGTCAATGGAGACGAAAACACTCAGGAAAACTCAACAATATTTATTAACAAAGAAAAATAATCAAAGTCAACCTTGTGACTGCCAAGGACAAACTCTAGCCCTTAAATAATCCCTTAGGATTCCTAACTACTAAAAACTAAGCCCTAAACAAAGATAATAGAGAGAAAAACATGAATGCAAATACATCAAAATATACAATATAACTGGCCAGATAAAAAATTAATAAAATAACCAATACCTATAACTAAATAGGATGGGAAGGAAGGCGAAGAGTAACAGGGAGAAAACACTTAACCTCCTACCTATGTTTATAATCTAAATTTATTATATAAACAAATATAAAAGCCACGAGGCTGTTAATATCATAAGAATTTATAATTGTAATCAAACAAACAAAAGGGCAAATCCCAACTGTCTCAACAGTTCATTATAAGAGATAACTATATATATAAATAATAATAACAACGACAAAAATATCTCCTCACACTCAGAAGGGGAGTCCGTGATCCAGGACTAATAATAAAGGTCTTGCCTTACAGTAGGCCGTGATCCAAATAATTTCAGAACTCTGCTAACAGGGGGTAGTAAGAATGCCCACCAGGAAGGAGGAGTCGAGAGGTCCTGCACGACCATACAAAAAGGAACGCTTACCTGGGATCTGTCTCACTACTTGACTTCTAACGGGCATCAAGGCCCCCACAGCTGCAATAACCAAGGCGTCCTGGAAAAGCAACTGCTTTTAACACCTCAGGAAAACTCTTCCACTGAGGTGGCAGTGAGATAAGTCCGCAGGTGGCACAAATCACCTGCAATACAAGCAGGACGCAACACCGCAGGTGGCCAGAAGCGTACCTGCGAAGGACAGCACTCAAAGTACAGCGTACACAACACCGCAGGTGGCCAGATGTGTACCTGCGAAGGACGGCTCACAATACTTCCAAAAGCGTTGATAAAAATATAGTAAGTGCGGCAGCTGCAGAGCAAAAAAGGGACAGCCTCTGTAGAAAGCCCGAACTGTCTGCCCAAACACTCGCTCTGTCTCTTCTCACCTCCTTCACCGAGGGCTCCAGTCACGTACCCAAAGGTAAACAAAAAGATACGAGTGTTAAAAGGGCAATTCAAAAATTTTAACGAGCGGGGAGGAGGCGCAAAATCACCACACTACAACTTAACTTGCGTAATATATACAATACAAATTTCCTTAAAAATAAATACTTAAATACTAAATGTCTTAATATTAAATGTTAACAGAATCACAAGGTTGACTAAAAACTGAAAAATTACGTTAACATCTCATACATTCATTGGCAATAACTCATTCCAATTAACTCAAAATACAATAGAAAAGTGAAATAAACAACAGCTATAATTGCACTAAGAATTTAGTTTGTAATGAGGAAAAAATATAAAGAGCCAGGTAATGAACAGGAGTAGAAATGAAAACGGTAGATACGAGTATACATAGTGAAGACATGTTGTATCATTTCTCTTTATTACATTCGCGTACCTAATTGTACTCGTTGAGAGAGAGAGAGAGAGAGAGAAGAGAGAGAGAGAGAGAGAGAGAGAGTTGGAAAATAAATCGTTTCATACGTGATTTCCATCTGCTTTAGCTCTGAATACAGAGCAAAGTAACATTTCATGACGTAAAGCTAGTAAGATTTGGCTCAGATTAAAACATTATTTCATAAATATCAGCTCTTGTAAGTTTTTCGTTCAGACTCCATACCCCATTCATCAGGTTGTTCCTTAGGGCTCTTTCCTCAGACGCCAGTTTATTCTTTATATCGGAAATCAAAGCCCCTTGGTTTCTTTACCACTCAGTGCAAACACACAACCGAAGCTGAAAATAACTTTTCTATCAATTACTAAGAGGAATATGACACTGGAGGTGGTTTTGTTACACGTGTTAAACATCACACAAAAATCATCTGCATTTTTAGGCTTGTGGTTTCCACGCCCACACTTCCAGCCATAAAGACAGCAAATAAACCTCCAGTTTCTTCTTTTTCCTGTTGGGTCCGAGAGCCGTATCACTCAGACAATCTCGTCTTGTGTCTAAATTGTTGGGAGGAATTCTATGGAGAGAAAAAAAAAATGAAAAAGTCACATCTGCTCGCCACTGCATTTTCAGGCCTCTTCGGCTAATGACTAATGATCCATGTCACTGATGAATAGCCCTTTCTTTCAGTACGATAGGAGGGAGAGTCCATTCTCTCTCTCTCTCTGTGTGTGTGTGTGTGTGTGGTTGTGTCGCTCTGTATCATAATTATTCTGGTTATATTAAGAGGCTACATTCATTGATTCGCCCACATGGGATTCAGTTTTACATTATTACGAATGTGTAAATCGTTAGATAACTTGGAAATTCTGATGCAGACTGTCCATGATTTGATGGAACGTCTGTCTATTGAATTGCAACAAACAGATTTAAAGCTGATTTTGAAGCTAGGGAGAACTCTCATTTATATAGCGTCAAAAATTTATTGTACTCTTCCTGTTGCCTCTTTTTAATTTTCTGTAAAAGAAAACTATCGAGATGGCAATTTGTCTGTCTGTCTGTCCGCACTTTTTCTGCCCGCCCTCTGATTTTAAAAACTACTGAGGTTAGAGGCCTGCAAATTGGTATGTTGATCACCCACTCTCCAATCATCAAAAATTCCGAATTGCAACTCTCTAACCTCAGTAGTTTTTATTTTACTTAAGGTTAAAGTTAGAATTGATGTTGCGTCTGGCACCGCTATAAGGCCTAACAACACACCCCACCAATGGGGCTTGGCTGAAAGTTTCATGGGCCGCGCGTGGTAGTTTCATGGGCCATGGCTGGGAGTTTCATAGAACATTATACCCTGTACAGAAAATGCGATCGCGCCGAAGCATTTTTTGCTTGTTTCTATTTACTAATGTTACCTGCTGAGGTTTCTTGTCAAATGAGCGAGGACCTCGACGATAGTATAGATTTCGGTGACAGATTAACCAGTAGGGCTCGTACTCTGCAATTAATAATTACCTTGCCTACAGAGCCACGTTATTTTTAATAGGTTAAACAGAGAAACGTTTCCGGCGATTTATATAAAAGAAAAAAAAAAAAAGAAATACCAGGAAATGAACTCGACATACAAAATTGATGCTGAGTATCACAATTCATAGCCCGTCTCCCTTCCTTTCCTTTGTTGTCGTTGCAATCAATTTTGCATAAGTGGTGACGTAAGCATCAGCTGTGGTAAAATTGTCTTTTATTGCAAAAATAGTAGTATAACAGTCATCTGAAAAAATGTTGAAACGTATTAGTGTGTGTTGGCTACTCATTTTACTTTCATTCATTTTTTAAGGGACTTAGAAAATGGCAAAATCGCATAGGACAGAACAAGTACGAATTGTTATTATCTGGGTTCCCAATAATCCTCAGACAGTCTGTTGCTTGCAGACAAGAACTCAGGTTTCCGAGAGGTTTGGTATTTCATTCTCGCTTTCACTTACAGGTCGTGGAATTCGCAGAGGCCGTTTGCATTTCTGCAGTCGTATACCTTGTCTTTTTAAAGAGGCTGATCAGCCATTTGGGAAAAAAATTCTCTCGAGTGGCACTTCTCTTGCGGATGATGGTCGTTTGAGAAAGCCATAACGGTCTTCGTCCATTTTCAAAATCTTTGAAAATCGTTATTTTTGGACGGTCTCCGTCCCTTTTCGAAGCATCTAAAACTACACCTTTTCGAAATAGATATGATTTTCTACAATAAACTGGTAATTTTTTCAGATATTATTGATGTGGTCATTACAAATGATTACATTTGAAAAATCCTCTCACCTCTTCCCTCTAGAGAGGATGACCTCATCGCTTATGGAAAACACTTCGCGAGACGCCCACCAAAAGAGGATGAGATCTCGAAAGGTGGCGGGTCTGGGCGAAGTAATCATTAGCGCCCCCCCCCCCCCCCCCTCCCACCCCCCTCCAATTCTTCTCCGGGTATCTCTTGCTCTCCGTTCATAACCATCTGCTTCCGCACCAGTTTCCTTCAAGCGGTTTTTTTTCCCTCACTAATGCCTGGAACACGGAGTCGTTTTCGCACGCCTCACTAATGATATTTATTCTCTCCTTCCCTTTTCCTTTTAGTGCGGAACGAAGGACAAACCTCTTTGCTAAAGATGAAGGTATCATATGGCCAGAATTCACTTAAAAATATAACTCTTAATAGTCATTCAATATCGGGTTAACTTTATTTCCAAAGTGACACGTTCTAAATATTGCTTTGATCTCATTAAAACGAAATATACAATTTCGAAAAATCATTAACGAGGTAGACTAATTAATTCCATTCCCTTTTTCATCTCATATTCTAAAGTAGGGCCATTAAATTTCTTTTGCGGGTTGGGGGGAAGGGGAGGCTGTTTCCATGTAATATAACATTCTCTCTCTCTCTCTCTCTCTCTCTCTCTCTCTCTCTCTCTCGTGTATTTTGTAGTTTTCGCTTTTGCCTTTTAAGTAATCAAAGGACCTTTCTTTCACACTCGGGCGTGTCTAATGCTTGCCCGGGAAAACTGCATTAAAAAAATATATTCGTCGTAATCATGAAAAGTACTACTGCAGATGAGAACATCACAGGAGTTAGAACAGTAAAAATAGTGTTAATGTTAAAAATTGCAATAGACGCAGTAACAACAAATTCGGCATTACAAATTTGAAGGAATTTCATACCAATGATCTCTGAGGTGGGATGAGGGGGTGGGGGAAGGGGTTAGTGCGGTCAGTGCACCTCATGGGGTGTACCGTAGGCATTACCTAAGGTTCTTTGCAACGTCCCTTCGGGCTCTAGTTGCAACCCGTTTCATTCCTTTCACTGTGCCTCTGTTCAAATTCTCTTTCTTCCATCTTACTTCCCACCCTCTCGTAATAATTGATTCGTTGTGCAACTGAGAGGTTATCCACCTGTTACGCCTTTCAAACCTTTCTAATTTCAATTTCCGTTTCAGCGCTGAATGACCTCAATGGTCCTGGTGCTTGGCCTTGGGCCTAAATTCTGTATATTCGTAGGAGTATCATACAAATAAAACATTTTATATCATCGCGTTTTCCTTCAGTTACGGAAAACAGAGAAACCAGATTAAATTAGGTTGGACAAGAAGACCGCGACTCCTCTGAGACTAAACGATTACAAGGTATTAAAGTGAGTAAGAAACCTCCTTTATCAGTCTGTGAATTTAATACTGAACAACATTTAACCTTCTGAGTCCCTCGGTCTATCCTTCCTTTTGGAAACGCTAACGTCAGTTGATGCCTTTTTTACTCTTGAAATCCGTCACGACAAAGAAGCCTTAACTGTCAATAGCCATGCTGTCTATGGGTACTATGCGTACTAAGATATTTACGTACATGCATACATACATATAAGTATATATATATATATATATTATATATATATATATATATATATATATATATATATATATATATATATATATATATATATATATGTGTGTGTGTGTGTGTGTGTGTGTGTGTGTGTGTGTGTGTGTGTGTAATATACATAGAGCGCCTCAGTGCCGTGCTTGGTATGGTCTTTGCTTGCCACCTCTGTGGCAGCAAGTTCGATTGTCGGGCATTCCATTGAGGGGTCAGAGATGTGTATTTCTGGTGATAGAAGTTCACTCTCGACGTGGTTCGGAAGTCACGTGAAGCCGTTGGTCCCGTTGCTGAATAACCACTACCATGCAAACAAACAATACATATATGTACCTAGCCTTATGGTCGTTGAATTGTATGAACTACTCCTGAAAAATATCCTCCCTGTTTGGGTCTCTTGACTGCAGTAACATTTCTGTTGATTCCTCCAGTTAACCCCCTCCCCGTTTTTTTTCCTTCCAAACGCTTTCTTCCCTCCTTCCACCACCTGGCAACCAATTGCCTTCACAAAACATCCGCTATAGGAGTCCCGAGTAATTCCAGGAGACGGATTTATGAACTTTTCGCCTTAGACTTGCCACGGACTATTACTGAATAGGTAATCACAGCTAAGGCTTCATGATGCCATACTTTTGTTTGGGGTCTTAGCATTAACAGGAAAGACATGTACCCTTGAAACTGCTGCCAGTTATTTCTCGCCAAATAAATATACAAAATAAGTCTATAAGAAGGGTTGCAGTTTAACCTGAGGTAAAATGAAATACCAGCCAAATAATTTATCAACATTCTCAGGACAAGAAATATCTGTTGTAATTATAAAGGATTTATTCTGCTCACCCTCTTTATTGCTTGATGGAAATCTTTGAAAATCGAAACAATCAACAAAATTAACTCTTCTAAATGTATATGACGTCCTGTTCAACCAAGTCAACCAGTCCTGATAAATCATCCTTTCCCCATTGTGTTTTCCCTGCCTCACAAGAGTCTAATTAGCAAGACTTCTCAGTTCCAGTCTGTATTACTTATACCCTCAGCCATCAGATGGCGACACTGTTTCTTCTATTGGTAGTAATTTGGTTCTCGTAGGTGGCGAGATAACATCTGGCAGTTCATCATCTCTCTTAAATGTATCTAGGTCAGCAGATTGGTCGCTTCGGTTGCAAGTCTTCGTTTCTGTCAGCTATTCGTCGATTTGTCCGTTTCCCCAGAAGTTATCTAACCTACTCCTGCTGTAGCAGGTGTCTGTTCTTGTCTTGTCTTTTGGGATGATGTCCAACCCTTTGTCTCCCAGATGTTTATTTTTTGTCCTTCATCGATTGAAGTCCAAGACTAGATGTTAACTGTCATAATTACCACAAATATAAATATAATTCAAGTACCTACTAGAGATGCTTTATCCTCTTCAACCTTTTGTCAGAACATATTCTGAACGATTTTACATTTTACCGATGTATTTCGGTAAAGCCTCCCCCGTCTCCCCCAACCCATCCCCCTTCGTCTCGATCTGGAACATTGGGAATGACTGGGGAATGAAGAGGAATCCTATTTTCCAACCCCCTCCCTTTCCCTTTCATCATATATAATATTATATTATATATATATAATATTATATATATATATAGATATATATATATATATATATCTATATAATATATATAATATAATAATATATATAATATATTAATTTATATATAGATTATATATATATGAATAATATATTATATATATTATAATATATATTATCATATATATTATAATTATATATATAGATATATATAATAGTTTGTGTATGTGTGTGTGCGCGTGCGTCTGTGTGTGTGTGTTTGTGTTATAAAAAATCACATTAAATGCACATGACTTAATTACCACAGGAAAAGTCAGGCAGAAATCCGTACCGACCGCGTTCACCATTATTGAGGCATTGTCGAGGCACATACCTCAATAAAGGCGAAAGCGCTTGGTAGACAATTCTGCATGTCATTTTCCTGTAGCATTCGCTTATGTATATATACATACATACATACATACATACAATATATATATGTATATATATATATAGAATATATATATATATAATATATATATGAGTATGAATATCTTATAATGTAATCGAATACACACCTTGCAACCACATATTTGGGACACACCAATGAAGTGAAGCGTGATACCAGATATTTTTACATGCACTCTAGTGATATTAAAATGTCACAACCTACTGGCTTAAATAACGGGTACTTATGTTTTACCAAAGCGAACAAGAATTAACCAAAATGAAAGACTTCCTTCATGCTCCTTTGGAATCCTATGAGGCATGAAATATCAAGTAAATGTGACTAGATTGGTGCAAATTCACGAAATGTAGCAAGCCCCTCAGTGGCATGGTATTGGCCTGCCATCTCGGTGGGCGCGAGTTCGATTCTCGGGTATTCCACTGATGGGTGAGATATGTGTTTTTCTGGTGATAGAAGTTCATTCTCGACGTGGTTCGGAAGTCACGTAAAGTCGTTGGTCCCGTTGCTGAATAACCTTTGATTCCATGCAACGGAAAAACACCATACAAACAAAACCAAATGTAGTATTGTTTTTCTGGTGTCTGAGATTTGACCATTTTCAGTGCTCGCCACAGCTATGTTTTGATGCAGGGAATATTTCATTACTTGAAACTGTCAGAACTTTGGAAGCGTATGAGCTCAAAATCAATACCGACGAAAGCTTACTTTTGGGCATAACCCCTGGTTTAGTGGCAGTTTGATATTCAAGAACCACTGACCCAGATTTCATCAGTGCGGTTCGTACGTAACAAGACACTTAACCCATCCCCGGGTATAGTGGCAGTTTCGCCATTTAATGTTGAATTTAAGCGTCCTTTTACACGGCCACATAATATCAGCTATTCGGAAGTCGCTACTCTTTTTATCGCTTGCGTTGTTTCTTTACATCTGGGATGTAAAACACGATGACATCCTGTAACCTTATTCTTAAAATGCTTTCATTTGTTACCCACATAACAGCAATATGTTGTCGGGTCCCATTAAGATAATTAAATTATAGAATACAAGCATACTTACCCATTGACAACATTGTTGTCGTGAAGGAAAGGGCAGATTGTTCTGCTGTTTGCCGAGCTGAGGTTAAATAATAACAAAATGTTGGGCCCGGGTTAGATTCCCCGCTCTGCCAACAATGAATCAGAGGAATTTATTTTTGGTGATGGAAATCAATTTCTCGATGTAGGTCCCGTTGCTAGGTAACCAGTTGGGTCCTAGCCACTTAAAATGATCTAATCCATCGGGCCAGCTCTAGGAGAGCTGTTGGTCTGCTCAGTGGCCTGGTTAAACTAAGATATACTTAACTTCTTCAGCGACCAACTAAAGCAGAAGGAATGGTTGTCGCCAATAGTTATACTGCATTATATATAACAACAAATAAACATGGCATGGAGAGAGAGAGAGAGAGAGAGACAGAAT
>NC_061097.1:22465491-22494096 GCF_015104395.2 Macrobrachium nipponense
TATATATATATATATATATCTACAGATATCGATACATATGCATTCAAATGCAGGCAATGTCTATACTATGTAGAGCAGGCGTAGGACGTGGCCCAGAAAGCCAAGGAAGTGAGTCTGGCAGCATAAAAAAAACGTCGGTGGAAGGAAGTCGACCGAAGATCGTTTCCCCTTTGGCTTTCCTCTCTTTCCTTTGACGCTTCCTTCCTTCGGTAAAATTCCTCAGGCTCACGTTCCTTCCTTCCTTCGTTCCTTCCCTTCCATCTCGTTTTCGTCTCGTTTGCAGAAAGGACTCGGAATGATGCTTTAGTTGTTGCTGTTACTAATGGATGTTGCTTTCGTTGCATCAGGGGACTGGAGGGTGTTTTCAGTTAATGTGTTACTCTATTGATTTACAAAGAGTCATTCTTCACTGTTTCAGGTGAATTTTAAGTTTTTCGTTTTTCAAGAGTTATCACATTCATACCGCGTAAATTAACATAAATTAACATTTATTCGCGGACTAAACTTTATTGTTCTGTTTTTCGTTTTTCCTTTTCTTTCATATTCCCGTTTTTCTGGTGTTTGGTTTAGATTAAGTGAATGACAAAATTCCACTGCGAAAATATCTTATTGAAAGTAGTGGAATTTATCTAGGAGTCCTGGAAAGAACGATCGTGTTTTTGGGCAGATTTTTTTATCGTTGTTGATTTTGTTAAAATATACTTTTTTCAGTGAATGAAAATGGACCTTTATGCATACATAGATACATACATACATACATACGCACATAGGTAAATATATATATATATATATATATATATATATATATATAAATATATATATATATATATATATATATGTATAATTTATATTTATATTTCCGCGCTGGTAATAAGATAAACAAAATTATTTTATAAATCTGGATCTGTTATATTTCTTTCCAGCATAATATTAGAATAAACAGCCTTTTAGATCTCCGTTTAATAATCTTTCTGTTTTCACAGTGATCGACAGTTGCTCTTTTATTCGGCGACTATCTTATCGAATTATTTCTCAGTTTAACCAGTAAAAATGTCACTTGATGTACTGGCGATTTCAGGTATGTATCATGTGGTACTTTTCTGTTTTTTTTTTTTTTTCTGGCTGATCTCACTGTATAATTGTTCTTAAATGGTTAAATGGTAGTAGAAGAGGGATTTTGTGTTGTATGTTCGTCTGCTCTTGTTATCATAAAAGTTTGCTACTCTTAATGCACTGTAATCAAGTATGAAGTTATTTTCGTTTTTTTACTCCAGTTCTAAATCCCATTTATTTCATCATCAGTATATTCAAGGCTACCTACACCTAATGACCTTCAAAATATGGATAGGAAAACCAATTTTTGTACATTACTGTTGCGGACAGGGAGAAGTATGCATGAGAAGGTATATTGGTAGGATTTCTGTATACACTAATTACAACCCACTACTGTAATTCCGTCTGCGTATGTATTCGGCAACCCCTGTCATTCTTCATTCCCATTGTGAATATTATTATCGGTGGCGCCCTTTCATTTAATCTGCCAGGTTCGTAAATGTTACATCACCAAAGTAATTTTACCTAGCAGTATGTTGTCTCAAAAAAAGAAAAAAAAAAAAGTTAAAATGCGCCGACATTTGTTCGGCGCAGTCGAGTTCTCTCTGCACAGCGTATAACCGAAAAATAGATCCATCTTTCAGTGGTCACGGTATAATGCTGTATGAGCAGTGGCCCATGAAACTTTAATCACGGCGCAATGGTGGCTTGTACTATATCGTTTCCAGACGCACCATTATGGCTAAATTTACCCTTAAATAAAATAGATTTTTAAAAATAACGAGACTAAAGAGCAGTGATATGGTATGTTTTTAAGATCTGAGGACGGACAGAAAAAGTGCGGACGGACAGGCCTTTCCATCTCGATAGTTTTCTTTTACAGAAAACAAAAAAAATCCTCTCTACAGATACTGAAATATGGGAACGTGGCATTTTCTTAACCGTACCAGAAATTGGACAGTACTTGAATGTCAGAAATAATCTTATAAGGAAGACATAACACATCGGACACAACTTTGTGAGTTCCCATAGTTAAACCGAACAGCCCATTCGGCACTTTATAATAGTGTTTTTATATTTGAGACATTGCTTTGCACTGTTTTTATTTGCTTGGTAATTTTGTCACAGTGTTCTGATAAAAAATAAAAGTCAAATTCATATCAAGTGACCTTTCAGAATATCTGGTCTTTGTACAAACTATCGGAAAGTCGGACTGATAGATCAATATTTTTTCTAAACTAAAGGATTAATTATTAAAAAGAAATAAAAATCTCCCCTCGTCTCCGACTTCATCATGAGACCCGAACTCAATAAGCCGCGGCAGAATAGATCACATTCCCCTTCATCGAAACCAGATTTTATTGAAGAGTGATGTAATGCAACGCTCAGAAATCCAGACGGGCTATTGGCCCCGAAAGGGAAGATTTAATTACACAAATGGTTCACAATTTTTCATCTGAACCGAAAATCTAAACTCATTCCTCTGGTGTTCTCCGTCCTGCCTTCATTCCCCTGAATACTCTTTCCCTCCCTCATCATTTGTGGTGTGACGCCAAGTTACGATGCTCAATAAAACAAGTAAAAAATAAGCGGATGTTTCTTTATCGCAATCGAGTTTCCGGTGCAGCGTAATTTTGAGTGTCTCAGCCACAACCCATGAAACTATCACACTACAGTGATAGCCCGTGTTGTTGCGGAGCCAGACGAACGATCATGACCAACTTTAACCTAAAATAAAATAAAAACTACAGAGGTTAGAGAGCTGTATTTTGGTGCGTTTGATGATTAGACGGCGGATGATCAACATACCGATTTGCAGCCCTCTAGCATCAGGAGATTAGGAGATCTGAGGGCGGAGAGAAAAAGTGCGGACGGACAGACAACGCCATCTCAATAGTTTCTTGTAACAGGAAACTGAAATGAATTTCATGCACTGTTCTGCCCTTCATCTAGTGTTTGTTTACAGATTTCCCCATAGTGTCACTTCTTTGGATATTCATGAAATGCAAAGAATTTGTAAAACGGAAAATGAAAATAATAAATTCGTGTACATTGAAATCGACATATTGGAGAACTTCTCAAAGTTAGATGGTGTAGATAAAGAAATTAAGAGGTATATTATCGAGTGTTTTAATGCTTTTAAATGCTTGTATAAACAGTGGGTAAAATTTATCAAGGTTCTTTTACAGATTTCCCTGGGTATTCATTTTTGGGTTGTTTATGAAAAGCAAAGAACCTTTACGAGGAAAATAACAACATGAGATTCGTGGGTGATAATAATATGATATAACGGAGCTATCCTGACAAGTTGGAAGGGTGTAGATAAATGGATGAATAAACGAATATATTAACTTCTATCTTAGTATATTTTTAATAAGAGAAGTTTACACTCAATTCCCGAAGACCTTGACTGCCAATCGACGGACAAAGTCAGTCACTGGACTAATAGTCTGGTGGAACTATTTCTACCCTTCTGTGTCTAATTACTCCCAATTCATTCTCAGGACCTGGAGTCACTCTCTGCGGTTTGGTTGGCGAGGACTTCTCATTCCCACTCGAAAGGGAAAAAGAAAGTAGGTGCGTCGTTGGCTTCATTCATATGCAAATGCTTCGGTAAAGTCTTGCTTGAGGAAAGTTGTTGGGAAGGGAATCTTTGGTAAATATTATTATTATTATTATTATTATTATTATTATTATTATTATTATTATTATTATTATTATTTTATTATTATTTTAATGTTTCCTGAAACGCATAAGACGGATCATTATAAGCGTTTTGATCGCCAGCTGTTTTAGGAAACCTTAAAATATTAATAATACTAATAATGTTTTAAGGGGTCCACAATAATAGAAAATGTTAAGAGCTCGTGTATAATTAAAAACTTAACATTTTTTTATTATTGTGGACTCATTCGAACATTATATATACTCTCGTGATAGTTTTTCCCAATTAGATATAATAATAATAATAATAATAATAATAATAATAATAATAATATACTAATAATAATAATAATAATAATAATAATAATAATAATAATAATATTGGGAAGTAAATCCACAGTGGCATGCCAGTTCGATTTTGTTATGTAAAATATATACAACAGAAAGCTTTCAGTGACCTGCACGGTCCTTCCTGTCAATCTGACTAGAATATTATAGTCAGATTGACTCGGAAGACCGTTTAGGTCATCGAAAGGTTTCTGCTGTATTATATTTTAAATAACAAAATCAAATAGGCATACTACTGTGGATTTACTTTCCAATTTTATTGACTCATGTGATTATGAATTTTCTTTTACTATTATTATTATTATTATTATTATTATTATTATTATTATTATTATTATTATTATTATTATTATTATTATTATTATTATTATTATTATTATTATTATTATTATTATATTATTATTATTATTATTATTATTATTCCATATGTTTCGAAGGAAACTTTTCACAGTTGTTTATCGTAATTTTTAATTTGCCTCAAAACTGTTACCTTTCGTAATTCTGTTTTTTCATGTGTTTGTTTTTGTCGGTTTGTGACAGAGAATCCGGACTAAGAGATCTCAGTAATAGTGATGATGGTATTGCTAATAATCGCTAATAATATGAGCTAGGTGAAGTTAGGCCGTGAGATGGACATGGCGACACCCAGTGGTAATACTGTGTCCACAGCTATTTCCCTCTTGTTTGTTCAGTGAGGTTGGCATTCCTGCTGGCCTGTGATACTGCTAATAATCCTTCCGTTTTGCCTCAGAAAGGACAATGAAAAGTCAATGTTGTGAATGTTTTACGAAACATTACAGTACAATGTTTCATGATACATTTAACATTTTTATCTATTTAATAATTTACGGACTTGTTTTTCCTTTTTAATAAGTGAGATCTCAGATTGCTTTATTTCATTTGTCTCCTCTTTCTTCCTAATAAATGATGTATTCTTTAGAAGATTATTTATATATATAATATATATATATATATATATATATATATATATATATATATATATATATCCCTGCATTTGGTCTCCTATTGGAATCGTAAAATATCACGGATTAAATACATATAGTTTAAGTTTTGATAATATTTTGATGTGACACAGAAATTGGATAATTTTGTGAACCATAAAGAAATCATGAAGAAAATATCACAGTGAAATTGACCAAATACGAACTATTCATATTATTGATGAATAACCAGACATGAAAAAGCACAGTGATCAGGAAGAGCAGAATCAAAGGTAATAACAAAACCTTATAGATTTTTGGCCTTTAAAAAGTGAGATTTGAAAGGAAACTATTAAAAAAGAAAAATAAACAAACAAACTTAGCTCAGGAAACCTAACGAATGTGTAACCGCCCCCAGACATGAAGTCGACATCTCTGAATCTCGGCCATGATTGTCAATTAAACTTAGTTAACACCTCATGTAACGCTTAACAACTCCAGCTAATTCAGTTTTCCACAAATATCTGATTCTCTCTCTCTCTCTCTCTCTCTCTCTCTCTCTCTCTCCTCTCTCTCTCTCTGAACCATTCGTTCTGTTTTAGTTTGTCGTTGAAATATTGCGGATTTTTTCCTTTCCATCTCCACTGATCTTTGAGATTTCTTTTAAAATAACTTTTCGCTTACTCGGGGAGTAAGCCTACAAACTTACTTTGTTGTTGTTGTTGTTCTTACCTGTGTTGTTCTTGTTGGGGGTTAGTAAAGGTCTATGGAAGAGCCTAAAAAGGTCTGAAAAAGGTGTTTAGCGTTGAGTTAAACATACAGGAATTTTACGGTAGGATATTTATGATTTATTTATTAGAATGAAAATGTAAAAAATAAATCATGTGAATGTTATACAGTACAGAAGAATTAATTCTAATAAAATATATAAGCGTGTTTATTTTCATTCTCGTTAGTGAAACAACGCTCTATTTGACCGTAGTTTTTAGTACTCGCCCCGAGTGAGCTGGAGGTCGGATCGCACCTTGTTCTCGTGGCTGTGGCTTTTCAATATCATCATTCGCAGTAGAGTAAACTTTTTTTTTTATTCCATTCTGGCTTTTGTGGTATTACTTCACCCCAAGGCATCACAAACTAATCATTTATCAACTCCCTCAAGGGGCATGTAGCAGGTGTGCATACTGCATATGAGTATATGATTATTTTAATGGACTCAGCGACATATCGCTTTCATATGGGTAACAAATGAGAGCATTCTAAAAATAAGGTTATGTGGCTGTCATGGAGGTTTATATCAGCTGTAAAGGGAGCGGAGAAGCAGTAGCGCCACCGATAAAAGGATGAGTGACCTCCGCATAACGAATATTATGTGGCCGCGTAAAAGGACATTTAAATTCAAATTTAACTGGCGCGCGGAACTGCGTGACTCCCTGCCCCAACCGCCACTGGACCCGGGAAGTGTTGCCGTCTTGTTATGCATGAGCCCCATCGATAAAACCCGGGCCATAGGTTTTTAGTTTTCTGTAGAAGACTATTGAGATGGCTTTGTCTGTCCGCCCTCAGATCTTAGAAACTGCTGAACCTACAGGCCTGCAAATTGGTATGTTGATCATCCATCCTCCGACCACCAAAAAGGCCAAATTGCAGCCCTCTAGCCTCTGTAGTTTTTCTTTTATTTAAGGTTAAATTTACCCATAATGGTGTGTCTGGGACTGATATTGGCCAGGTCACCACCGGCCCGTGGTTAAAGTTTCACGGGCCGCGGCCATCAGCCCGGGGGCCCCCCCCCCCCCAGATAACCTAGGACAACCTAAAGATACGATCTGTTTTCGGTTTCATTTGGTTTATATAAACTTGTACCAGAAAACCGCATTGCTCTGAAGACACTTTTTTTTTTTTTTTTTTGTTTTTTTTTTTTTTCGTGAAATGAGCAATCAGATCTGGTTGGTACGTTACCAAACATGGCTAATATTGGCTTCCCACATGAGTTCGTTGACTTGAAATTTTATTTACCACTTAAAGAGGACGATTAACAAAGAAGGTTTCGGAGTCCGTAAGGACCCTCTATTCGTTCTAAATATGCCATAACAGTTTTACGAAAGTGGCCCGCTTTTCATTGGTTAGGAAACGCCTGGAAAAAGGTTGATTGAAAAACAGCGAACCCTGGACTAAGGATTTAGCTGAAGGAATATGGAGAAATGAATGAAACTTGATTTTAACGGTTTACAATGGTTTTGGGTTAATAGATTGCAATTGGTGTGCGTTGTCCTGTTTGGTCCCCGTTAGTTTTGTTAGTGAATTGCTTTCTGGCCAAGCAATTATAAAAACAATAATCTTAAGATCTTATTCGGGATCTTTTTCTTATCTTTGGTTTTAATTAGGAATTATATATAATATAATATATATATCAGTATATATATAATGATATATATATATATTTATATATTAATAATATATTCTGCAATAATATATATATAACATACACATATATATACACCAACAAACCACATTAGCTAAAGCCACTAGAAAAATAAAAAAAACAAAAAATAAAATAAGACAGAGTGCCCGTTTGCCAATTAATCCTCGTGTATTTAACACATCCTTTGTGTCCATAAAAATGTGTTACTTAAATACACGAAAAAGTACCTTGGCTCCTTGTCTTTTTCTTTTTTTAAACATTTTCCTAGTGGCGTTCAAGGCTAATAAACAAAATCAACGTGCTTACTTTTGTGATTTCCTTTAATATTATATATATATAATCTCTATTCTATATATGTTTGGGTTAATAAAATTAATATATAGATATGTATATATATTATATGAATAACTTGATTCACGGAAGTATGTAAAACGTGAATGACTAATGTTAAATAAATAAGGTTTTTGCCCACGAAGGAAACAAATTAAAAGACGAGATAGCCCAAGCACTTTGTTCAGGGTCTAGTTCGACCCTTTTACTCAGGTCGAAAACTATACCGGAAAGTTGCATGGCTATCTCGCTTTTTCATTTTTTTTGCCTTCGTGGCAAAAAAACAAACTTCATATATAATATAATATTATATATATATATATATATATATCTATACTATATCTGATAATATAGTATATATAATTATAATAAATAGTTTTTTCTTTTATACACTCCCTGCCGATTCTGCCTCCAAGGTATTCTCTTTTTTTTTTTTTTTGTTTTTTTTAGGGAAATCGGTTCTATTTTCTCCATTTCCTTTTCACGTCCCCTATATTTCCCCACTCTTGTTATTCATTTTTTTTTTTCTCAAGACCGGAAGGATGCTTTTTCAACTGCACTGCAGCCATCTCCTCCGGCCTCCAGCCCGTTCCTTTGCTCTTCCAACTCCATCTCTTCTGGAATCGTCTCGATGTGGCTGTGGACATTCCTCTTTCCTCCCTGACAAGCTTCATGGCCTCCTACGGGACAAAACCTCTGACCGAGGACATTTCATTGTGTCTCCCCTGTTTGTTCAGTGGGTCCCAAGCTTGGCCCGTTTTTTTGTAAGGAAAGGGAGGTGGTTGGAAGAAACCAGACCTACCTCATTTTTTAATTATTCCCTTGGTTTTTCAGATCGAGAAGACGGGTGTAGGGGTGGGGTAATTCCCTATTCATTCCCAGTTAGTCAGACCGGAAGGGGAAGGGGGAAACGGGTAATGGATTTTCGACTTATTCTTTAATCATTCCCAGTGTTGCAGATCGAGAATGAAAAGGGGTGAATGGGGTGGGATTTCCTACCCCATTCCTTAATCTTCACCAGTGTTGCAGATGGGGAAGGGGGCCCCCGGGTTTGTTTACCCGAAATAATTATTAGTAAAATTGTATATTATCAATATTCGCTGGAAAATTATTTTCGAACACCAAGGTTGCTAAGCAACATGAATAGCTACCGTTGAGTTAGGATTTTAATAGTGAATATTTGCAGTATTCTTAAATCCTTATACTTCAAGTCCCAACAATAGGAAAGATGAAAGACAAAAAGTAAAAACAGCTGAAAAAAAAGTTTAAACAAAATATAATCCCAAAACAGGAAGTAAACAAACTCAACTATTCGGAATTCCAGGGGAAAGGTTTAGATAAATATATGTAGACCCAAAATAAAAAAATCCTACCCACGTAGGTCGAGGATTTATTGGTGGACAGCGAACAGAATGACTCAATCTAATGACGTAGATACTATAGTAGGTACGTCCCACATCAACCGGTGCATTTGACGTCTAGGTCAGTCCTGTGGCTACGCTCCTGATTAGGCTGGTTGATAAGCGCCAATAACAGGGCTGGAATCTTTATTCAGCCCCTTTGTGAGAGTTCAACATAGGCAGGATGTAATGTTCGCTTCTCTTGAGGGATACGTCCTTTCAAAAAGTATTCCCTCGGAGGAGAATGGTACCATGCAGCCTGCCTATGTGAATTCAGCGAGAGACTAGAAGTTTCCAGCCCTGTGAACCGGCTTATTAACAGTCCAATGCGGGAGCGTCGTAAGGGAAGGACTGACCTAGACTCAGATGCAACGGTTTTATGTGGAATCTACCATAGAAAACTATATGAAATAATCTGCATGGTTTTTATGTAGTCCGGTTTCGGAGGAAAAACAAATAGTACCCCATGAAAGAAAGCGGCACCACAGGGAGGGTTTGAGGATATAAGCTTTAATGCCAACCGGAATTCGTAACTGTGTGGCTAACTTAGACGGAGTTGCGTTCAGACGTTTAGTCCTGACGAGGCAGGAAAAAAACAGAAAAAAAATGTCCTCACGTATGTGCCAGCCCTGCATTATTTTATGGAAATGTGGAAATGGATCACTTTCTTCTGGCTTGTTGTGACTTGAAGGGATTTTTCTTTTAGGGGACAGGAATATATGAAACTGACAATAACTTAATTTTGTGCTTTCTGTTATGGCTTTCTGAGTTTTCCCACCAGATGAGTTAAAAAGATTGGGTGTGAATAAAGAAAAACTCCTTTGATTTTTGTTTATTGAAGGTTTTTTTAGGTTTGTTTCTTCCTCCCTTCAGAATTTGTTTTTTAGAGTGGCTGTTGACTTTTGTTAATGTCCTGGTTAACCGGGAACCAATCCTATAGGAATAGACTTTATTTTATTAATTTTTGCTTACTAGGGTCGGTTTAAGCCTACAAACTACCTTTCTTGTTGTTGCTGTTGGGGGGCCGGGTCTGGAAAGGCCTAAAAACCAAAAAGTCCTGAAAAAAGGTGGTTTTCTGTCAGGATAGGATTGGTTATGATTCTTTGTTAGAAAGAAAATGTAAACAAACTAAATTGCATGCTAAACCAGTATTGAAAAATATTTTTAAAAAATTTTTAATAAAATTAGCATATTTATTTTAATTTTGTTGGTTGGGAAAGACAAATTTTCTAACTTGACTGTAACGATTTTAGCCACGCTTCATCGATAAGGCTGGAGGTATGGCTCATGGCCTTTTTTTAGGAAAAAAATAAAACTGGGCAGTAATTTCAATTGTTTTCATATTTTGTTTAATGTTCAGGACCTCAACCGCAACTTGAAGCGCCCCATAAGGAATGTGGGCTATGATGACCTACTCAGGTAATTGGTCCATGGCTAAGCGGAAAAGTTTGTATATCTGTATCTTGGAAATATCACCAAACTTAAACCTTCCCCATAAACAAGGTTTTTTGTTTTTGAAAACGTAATTGGGATTGGCAGGCTGGGGGAAAAAAAGGAGAAGAACCTGGGTTGGAAATAAAGGGAGGGGGGGGGGGTGGGAGTGGCTGGAAGAATCCAAACATAAATAAAGATGCTAATCAAGCTAGCCCAAATCGGAGAAGATATTATTATTATTATTATTATTATTATTATTATTATTATTATTATTATATTAAAAATCCTCATAGTAGCAGGAGCGTACAAATGAAGAAACAAATCCACAGTTATGTGGACTTGTTTCTCCATTATTATTATTATTATTATTATTTGTGTGTGTTGTGTGTGTGTGTGTGTGTGTGTGTGTGTGTGTGTGTGTGTGTGTGTGCTCTATCACAGTCCAATCCAATTCGGCTGGGTGGTATTTATAGTGTGGGGTTCCGGGTTGCATCCTGCCTCCTTAGGAGTCCATCACTTTCTTACTATGTGCGCCGTTTCTAGGATCACACTCTCTGCATGAGTCCTGGAGCTACTTCTGCGTCTAGCTTTTCTAGATTCCTTAAAAATTATATAGTCTGGAAAGGAGAAGAGAACGCTACATGATAATTCAGGCATGGAAAACAGATAGAAGGAATAGCAGAAAATATCATGGAACTAAAAATATCAGAAAGAGCAAGCAGAGGTAGATTAATAGTGCCCAAAAATATACCAGGAAAAATAAGGAAAGCACACAGGACATTAATCCACTACGCACCAGCATCGATAATGCAGCGTCTATTCAATGCGTTGCCAGCTCATCTGAGGAAATATCAGGAGTGAGCGTAGATGTGTTTAAGAATAAGCTCGACAAATATCTAAACTGCATCCCAGACCATCCAAGATTGGAAGATGCAAAATATACCGGAAGATGTACTAGCAACTCTCTGGTAGACATTAGAGTGCCTCACACTGAGGGACCTGGGGCAACCCGAACAAGATGTAAGGTCTGTAAGGTAAGTCAGGGATCTTGGGATCGTGCCTAGTGCTCCTATGATTATGGTACGATTTTCCACTTGCATATCCCATATCCTTCTTATTTCTATTTTCAGATCTTGATACTTATCCATTTTTTCCCTCTCTTTCTATTCAACTCTGGTGTCCCATGGTATTGCGACATCTATGAGTGATACTTTCTTCTTGCCTTTGTCAATCAACGTCACGTCTGGTCTATTTGCACGTATCACCCTATCCGTTCTGATACCATAGTCCCAGAGGATTTTTGCCTGATCGTTTTCTATCACTCCCTCAGGTTGGTGCTCGTACCACTTATTACTGCAAGGTAGCTGATGTTTCTTGCACAGGCTCCAGTGGAGGGCTTTTGCCACTGAATCATGCCTCTTTTTGTACTGGTTCTGTGCAAGTGCCGGGCATTCGCTTGCTATGTGGTTTATGGTTTCATTTTTCGTATTGCACTTCCTACATATGGGAGAGACGTTATTTCCGTCTATCGTTCTTTGAACATATCTGGTTCTTAGGGCCTGATCTTGTGCCGCTGTTATCATTCCTTCAGTTTCCTTCTTTAGCTCTCCCCTCTGTAGCCATTGCCATGTGTCATCGCTGGCTAGTTCTTTAGTCTGTCTCATGTATTGTCCGTGCATTGGTTTGGTGTGCCAGTCCTCTGTTCTGTCTGCCATTCTCCTGTCTCTTTATATTTGTGGGTCTTCGACTACTTTTATTAGTCCTTCTTCACATGCACTCTTTAGCCACTCGTCTTCACTGGATTATTATTATTATTATTATTATTATTATTATTATTATTATTATTATTATTATTATTATTCAGAAAATGAGACCTGTTCATATGGAACAAACCCACCAAAGGGGCCACTGACTTGAAATTCAAGCTTCCAAAGAACATCAAGGTGTTCATTAGGAAGAAGTAAGACGAGGTCAAGGGAAATACGGAAAGAGGAGACGCCGTTTAATGAGAAGATAACAATTATAATAAGTACCATTCAGCGCCAAAGAGGATAAGTAGATAGATATACTACGTATGCAAATATCTCGGTAAGCATAGAATCCACCGATGAAATGAACACGACAATAAGGTTTTTATTTAGATTTGAAAAGAGCCAGAGGGAGCATCAAAGGACTTTAGCGTTTCCAAATGGAAGGGATGGCTGAGGGAGTTGAAGGTTAAATGTTCACTATTTGTTATAAAAATTTGAAATATGTAGTTTCGTTATTCATGTAAAGGAATATCTTTTTAACGTTTAATATCGCAGGAGTCGTGCACTTCTTGTTCAGTCTATTTTTATTATATATATATATATATATATATATTATATATATATATATATATATATATATATATATATATATATATATATATATATATATATATATATATCTATATTAATGTTTAACAACTGAAAAGAAAGGTACGATAATGTGAAATGTTTTATTTGTACCTTTTCTCTAATTTATAATGTAGAACTTTGTAGAACTTTCATTAACATTTAATTTTTTCTGTTATTAAATTAGTAATATTTTGTTGTTTTAGCTTTAACGCCATTTTTCTTGTTCTTATTCTTACTCTTATTTGGGGTAATACCTTTCCTCTTTACGAATATTTTCTCCTATTTACTTTTCTATGCAGTTCTCCCGGCAAGTATTGGACGCGCCACACACACGCACACACACACATACAGAGAGAGAGAGAGAGAGAGAGAGAGAGAGAGAGAGAGAGAGAGAGAGAGAGAGACCTTACAAGACCTTACCTTACCTTACAGACCTTACATCTTGTTCGGGTTTGCCCCAGGTCCCATCAGTGTGAGGCACCTCTAATGTCTACCAGAGAGTTGCTAGTACATCTTCCGGTATATTTTGCATCTTCCAATCTTGGATGGTCTGGGATGCAGTTTAGATATTTGTCGAGCTTATTCTTAAACACATCTACGCTCACTCCTGATATATTCCTCAGATGAGCTGGCAACGCATTGAATAGACGCTGCATTATCGATGCTGGTGCGTAGTGGATTAATGTCCTGTGTGCTTTCCTTATTTTTTCCTGGTAGGTAGTTTTGGGCACTATTATCTACCTCTGCTTGCTCTTTCTGATATTTTTAGTTCCATGATATTTTCTGCTATTCCTTCTATCTGTTTCCATGCCTGAATTATCATGTAGCGTTCTCTTCTCCTTTCTAGACTATATAATTTTAAGAATTGTAGTCTTTCCCAGTAGTCTAGGTCCTTAACTTCTTCTATTCTAGCTGTAAAGGACCTTTGACTACACTCTCTATTTGTGCAATATCCTTTTGATAGTGTGGGTACCATATCATATTGCAATATTCAAGTGGACTACGAACATATGTTTTATAAAGCATAATCATGTGTTCAGCTTTTCTTGTTTTGAAGTGCCGTAACAACATTCCCATTTTTGCTTTACATTTTGCCAACAGAGTTGCTATTTGATCATTGCATAACATGTTCCTATTCATCATCACACCAAGGTCTTTAACTGCTTCCTTATTTGTGATGGTCTCATTATTAGGTCCCTTATATGCATATAGCTTTCTTTCTCTGTCTCCATAATTTATTGATTCAAATTTATCAGAGTTAAATACCATCCTATTTACCTCTGCCCAATCATATACTTTGTTAAGGTCTCTTTGTAGAGCGTTCCTATCTTCATCACAAGTAATTTCTCTACTTATTCTTGTGTCATCTGCGAAACTACTCACTACCGAATCCTTCACATTATTGTCTATGTCTTCAATCATAATAACAAACAGTATTGCAGCTAACACCGTACCTTGCGGCACACCGGATATTACCTTGACTTCATCCGATTTCTCGTCGTTTGCAATAACTATCTGTTTTCTGTTGTGTAAAAATTCTTTTAACCATCTTCCTACTTTATCCACGATATTGTGTTTTCTAATTTTCTTCGCTAATATATTATGGTCTACTTTATCAAAAGCTTTTGCAAAGTCTAAATAAACCACATCTGTTTCATTTCCGCTTTTCATATTTTTGAATATGTTCTCACGGTGGACTAACAGTTGGGTTTGTGTACTTTTTCCGGGTACGAAACCATGTTGTCCTTTATTAAACAAATTATTTTTTATTAAATGTTTCATAATATTTTTCTTCATTACCCTTTCATACACTTTTCATAATATGTGATGTTAGACTCACAGGCCTATAATTACTTGCCTCTAGTCTTGATCCACTTTTGAAAGTAGGTAATATGCTAATTTGTGCTCCTCATAAATCTGCCTGTATCTACACTTTGTCTTAATAATATTGCAAGTGGCTTTGCGATAGAATGAACTACTTTCTTTAACAAAATAGCAGGAATTCCATCAGGCCCTGCAGCAGCTCCATTTTTAATTTCATTAATAGCCTGCACAATATCAGCTTCATTAATATCTATGTCAGCTAAATATTCACTATTTTCATCCTTACTTCTATATCATTATCTTCATTATCTATTCTAGGGGTGAATTCTCTCTTATATCGTTCTGCCAGTATGTTGCAAATTTCCTTTTTTTCATTCGTTAATCTCCCTTCAATTCTCAGAGGGCCTATTTCTATTCTTCTTTTATTCATCTTCTTCGCATATGAGTATAATAGCTTGGGGTTTTGCTTGATATTTAATAGGGTTTTTTCTTCCAAGTCCCGTTTTTCATTTTCTTTTGATTGTATAATCTTTTGTTCTGCATTTTCTATCTTACTTTTTAGTTCTATAACTTTCCATGCATTTTTTTTCTTTTGCAAGACCTTTTTTCCACTTTCTGATTTTCTGGAACAAGATCCTTCTGTCTCTTGGTATGCATGAATGATGTTTTACTTTTCTTCTTCGGTATATATTTTTTTCCACGTTTTTCTCCAATATTTTATATAATATCTCCGTATTTACCCTATGTCATCACTTACGAAAAATGTTATCCCAATCTGTTTAATTCTTCATTAATTTCTGACCATTTTATATTTTTACTGTAGAAGTTGTATTTTTCCATATCCTTCCCACTTTTTCATTTCTTGCTTATCTCTATTTTTCACTTGCTTTGGAATGAACTGTTAATTCTATGACATTATGGGTCTGAAATATTCGCATTATAAACTATTATTTCTTAACATAATTCATCTCGTTCACAAATACTAGGTCTAAAGTATTTTCCTTTCTTGTTGGCAGGTGATTTATTTGTTGAATGTTGATTCTAGTAGCATATCTAATAGCTTTTCGAATTGCCTCTTATCTTCTGCACTACTATTACTCTCTTTTTTATATGTATAAGTACAACCACAATCTCCTATTCGTTCTTCCATTCTACGAAAGGAAAGTTGAAGTCACCAGATAGGAGAATAGTCCAGTCCTTGTGATTTCTACATATATCATCCCAATTTTTCAATTATTAAGTCAAACTCTTTAGTATTAGGAGGTCTATATATTACTATGTTCATCAATTTTTCAGATTCAAATTCTAACCGCTATTAGTTCACATTCTGAGTTACTATATTTCTCATATATTTTTCCTTGTTTTTTGTCTCCCTCCCATATATTGCGGTTCCTCCTTGATTCCTATTTTTTCTATCTGATCTATAAGTTTGGAACCCTTTTATTTGATCATCCTTCCCAGTCTCTTGGGAATACCAGGTTTCACTTATATTCATTATATCTATTTTTCTTTTCATTTTGGGTTAGTTCTTCTAAGTACTCTATTTTTCTTTTTGAGTTACTCGTAACTAAACCCGTGCGCATTCATCACTATGATGGTTTGCGTGTTTTCTCCTTCATTTAATACTGGTAGTAATAAGGATTTCCCATGTCTCTTTCCTGTTCTGATATGTTGTTCTTTTTTTCATTTCCAGAAATTCTGACATTAAAAAATCCAACTTTTCCATAATATTTGATCTTCCTTCATCATAATTATTCATTTTGTGTCTGAATCTGCAATTTTCTCCGTTTCTCCAATATCCTCTTGCATAATAAATACAGTTATTATCTCTTGAGTAGAATTTCGGAGCTGATGCTTTGAAATTTTTTGCTGACACCTCTGCATATCTCATTGGTGGTTTGCTTTTCTCTTTTACCTGATATTCTTGATTTCTCTCTTTATTTGTTTCTTTCTTATTTTGGATTTTATTACTTGGTTGGTTATTTATTTGATTATGATTCATGGCTACAGGGTGCATAAATTTGCATTTTTTGTCGAACTTACATCCTTTTCCTTCTTTTAGGTTTTTACATATTTTTGGATGCAGATCTCTGCAATCATCCCCATATCCATCTAAGTATGCACATTTACCATATATTTCATAGTTTTGACATATCTTAGGATGTTTGTAGTAACATCTTTCTCCAAATCTGCAATTCCCTCTTTTCAAAAGGTTGCAGATTTTGTCTTTCTTGTCTATATTTTCCTCTTTCCCGTCATTGTATAGATCTGGGTAGAGCCTCTTCGGGATTTGCTTTTCTGTTGTCATATCGTAATTTATTTCTTCGTAGGTATGCTGCTTTATTGCCTCATATGTAGTATCAATGAGTATCTCTGCATCCATACTTTTATCTTGTTCTTTGTTTTCCTTATTTTTTTCTGTCATTTCATTTTTGTTTACTTCTCTTCCGTTTTCCTCTTCTTCTTTCTTCTTCTTCTTCCTCTTCTCTTCTTCTTCATCCTCAACTATTTGTACATTCAATCTTGATTTAATAACATTGTATATCCATGATAGACATGTTGAACAAAAAATTCTTGTATCTTTTCTCAAATCTTGTATTACCTCAGCACACTGTGGATGGGTCGGAATGTTGCATGCAGCACATTCCGACCCATCCACAGAGAGAGAGAGAGAGAGAGAGGGCATGTCATATTACCCATGAGGCATAAACACATCGAAAGTACAGTTGATGACCAGCAAAACGCTTCCTGTGTCCCTGGAGGAGACTGCTATGCAAGGAATCAACTCAGACCAAAATAGTAAAAAAAAAAAAAAAAAAAAAAAAAAAAAAAAACAGAGAGAGAGAGAGATAAAAAAAGGGAATGGAATTAATGAGTCTAGTTTAGGTAAAGGTGATTCGAAATTGCGTATTTCGTTTTGATGAGATCAAAGCAATATTCTGAATGTGTGACACTGGAGGAAAATTAACCCGATATTGGATGACTATTATGAGTTATATTTTTAAGTGAATTCAGGCAATACGATTCCCTCATCTTTAGCAAAGAGGTTTGACCTTCGTTCCGCCTTAAAAGGAAAACTGAAGGAGAGGAAAAATATGACTAGTGAGGTGTAAGAAAACGACTCCGTGTTCCAGGCATTAGTGAGGAAAGGCGCGAAAGAAGGAGGCTGAGAGAAACCTAATGGTAAGAGACCATCGGTTAAAAAAAAAAAACGCTTGAAGGAAACTGGCGAGGAAGTTGATGGTTATGAATGGAGAGCAAGAAATACCCGCGAGAGAGAATTGGAGGAACTGAAAAAAGGGGGGAGGGGGGGGGTTAATGATCACTTCCCTCAGCCCCACCACCTTTCCAGATCTCCTCGTCTCTTGGTGGGCGTCTCGCGAAGTGTTTTCCATAAGCGATGAGGTCATCGTCTCTAATGGTAGAATGGACGGAGAGGGAAGAGGTGGGAGGATTTTTCTGATGTAATCATTTGTAATGACCACATCAATAATATCTGTAAAAGATTTCCAGTTTATTGTATGTAATCATATATTTTTCGTAAAGGTGTAGTTTTAAATATTTCGAAAAGGGCCGGAGACCGTCCTAAAATTACGGTTTTTGTAAATTTTGAAAATGGACGAAGACCGTTATGGCTTTCTCAAACGACCATCATCTTGCAAGAGAAGTGCCACTCGAGAGGATTCTTTCCCCAAATGGCTGATCAGTCTCTTTAAAAAGACAAGTTATACGACTGCAGAAATGCAAATGGAATCTGCGAATTCCACGACCTGTAAGTGAAAGCGAGAATGAAATACCAAACCTCTCGGAGACCTGAGTTCTCGTCTTGCCCACAGTAGTCGATCTGATATATCTGAATTTTCCGAAGTGGAGTAGTGCCGTCAGTGCACCTCATGCGGTGCACTGTAGGCATCATTTAATAACGTTCTTGGTTGCGTGCCTTCTGCAACCCCTTTCGTTCCTTTTACTGTACATCCTTTCTTATTTTCTCTTTCTCCCATCTTACTTTCCACCTTCTCCTAACAGTTGATTCATAGTGCAACTGCTTTGAAGTTTTCCTCCTGTTACACCTTTCAAACCTTTTTACTATCAATTTCCCTATCAGCGCTGAATGACCTCATAGGTCCCAGCCCAACGCTTGGCCTCTGACCAAAATTCTATATTCTACTCTATTCTCGATCTTCAGCTGAGCATCATTCTCCACTTTGGAAAAGTACGCGGCAGATGATATATCAAGTATTTTTCTTCTCTGATGCTTCTAAAGCATCCAGGAAGACATCGGCAGCTCTGATGATTATTTCCTTCATCTCGGCTTCTGAGAATTTTGGTTGGTTACTCTAAAGTCACCTCCCCTTGTGGAACCCCACACATCCAAAGCAGGCTTGTGATTTTAGCTCTCCAGATTCTGTACTTATCCAGCGTTGATGGACTACGCCGTTTGTGAGGAATCCTGCTTAATTGAATAACCTTGTTAGATACAAATTGATACGTCATTTCGAAATAGAAATTAGAAAGAGAAAACTGCTACTTACGTGGTCTTGCCTACCGTGAAGGTTAGTTCATTGGTATTTTCGGTAAAAGCACAGAAATGGCACCTTCGCAAAAGTGCTGATGATCCAGGCTAAAATACGCACACGCACAAACACACATATATAAGTATCAGATATATATATATATATATATATATATATATATATATATATATATATATCGGTATGGTAATGCCAACTTTCCGATTGGCCGGAGTCCTCGGCTGGGACTCATCATATCTGGGGGTCCTTGGTAGGGTCAAGTTTGGAAGCCACTAGTCTACCTTTGCTCCGTCTGTGAACTATTGTATCTGAACGTCAAACCCCTCGTTCATTTGACAGGAAACCTCAGAAAAAAAAAACAATCAAGAACAGGGAAATACGATTTGGTCACTTATATGTAAGAGGCTTCTCCCTGTTTGTAAAATCAGATTTCAGGCTGTTCGTTGCTTCCTTAATACGGAAATTCCATCAAACTGCGGATAGTCTGTATCAGGATTTCTATGTCATTTATTGATTTATGTTTTTATTATAATTGAATCCCGTACAAGGGAACCTATGAATGAAGCCACAAATATAACCAGAATAATTATGTTGGCGAACAACACGTGCGCCTAAGAGAGAGAGAGAGAGAGAGAGAGAGAGAGAGAGAGAGAATGGACTCTCCCTCCTATCGTAACATGCATCATTAGTCATTAGCTGAAGAGGCCAGAAAATGCAGTGGCGAGCAGATGTGACTTTTATTTTTTTTTTCTCTCTCTCCAAATAATTCCTCCTAACCATTTAGACACAATACGAGATTGTCTGAGTGATACGGCGCTCGGACCCAACAGGAAAAAGAAGAAAATGAAGGTTTATCTGCTGTCTTTATGGCTGATAGTGTGGACGTGGAAACCACAAGCCTAAATGCTATGATTTTTGCGTAAAGTTTAACACGTGTAACAAAACCATCCTTAGGTTGTCATATTCCTATTGGTTATTAATCGATATGATTCTTGTTAGCTTCGGTAAAGCCAGTTAAGTGGATGCCCTGAATAGTTGGGAGGGAGGGGGGGGGGGGGGGGGGTGGTGTTGGATAGTGGGCCGTTGGAGTTCCGATAGAAAATGAACTTGGGTTCTGAAATAGGAGCCCTAAGTACCACCCTGGTTCAAGTGGGTATGGAGTCTGCAGGAAAAAACTGACAATAACCGATATTTATGAAACCGGTTTTTAATTAGAGCCAATGTTAAGCTTCCTGTCATCTGTGTTCTCAGCTAAAGCCTAAAGCAGAAGGATATCAAGTATCAAACGCCATTTTATCTCTCTCTCTCTCTCTCTCTCTCTCTCTCTCTCTCTCTCTCTCTCTCTCTCATATACTTTCAGGCTTTCGAATGTCGTGAAGATAAATGGTAGGAAAGTTTCATGGCATGTCTTGAATTCATGTATTTGTCCTGTTACTCTATGTAAATGTCACATCTTTCTTTGCATGCTTCCTTATTACTTAGCTCTCTATATTTTTTCGCTGTTACTAACTTTATTCATAGTGTACTCACAGCTCTTGTTAATTTCATTGTTTTCGTTTCCTCACTTGATATTAACTGGCACAGTTTCGTTTTCCTCTTCCGTTTTCATTTCACTTTTATTTTCTCTGGAGATTTTGAATTGAACGCTGGGAAAGGAACTGATCTTTAACGAGAGAATGTGAGGTGGTTTCATCAACTATTCGAGGCTTCAAGAGAAAATAGTTTCGTTCAGCCTTGAGAATATTGCTTCTCAATATAGCCTTAATGGTTGGTCAGAAATTCTTTTTTGTTGGTTAAATCCATTTTGCAGTGTTTGGCGAATCTTTCCTTTATCTACCGCAGCTGCATCACACCTCAAAATGATCTGGTTGTTTACTGTCGCAGGAATAAATATTGGCCATTGATGGAGTTTGTGTGTTTGAATCATAATACAATTTGATAGATTGATTTTTAGATATATATAGATATTAAAAAATTAGTTAACTTGGTGAAGAAGATTCAGAAGGGTTCAGTATTGATATTTTTAAAGAAATGTGTATGGACTTTTCTCGTCAACTCATCACGTTGTATTTTTTTATTTTTTATTCCTACCTAGATTTCTTTTGGAGAAGTGGAAATTATACAGTAATTGGTCTGTTAAGTGTTATAAACGTTGACAGCTTAAGTTATAGACTAAAATCCATCTTTCCAGTGATTTCTAAGTTCTTGAAAACTAACCTTTCCAACCTTACAATGATTAATTGAGATGCCAACCTTAAAGTGGTATGCTTCTGTGAAACACGTTTTTCTCTTCACTGGTCTTTTGCAAGTCCTATTGGTTGGGAAACCCTTGAGGACTAGATTTGTAGGTCAGCCCAGGAAACTAAAAATCCTACAAGAGAAATACCAACCTGCTCTCCACTACTCAAGGAGTCTATTTCGTCAGGAAGGTCCTACTTGCCATCAAAGAACTGCGGTCTCAGTCAAAGTTAAAACCTTCTTCCAATGAAAACTCTTGATGTTCATTGAAGTAGAAACTACACTAATGTTGCAGGAGTAAAGGAGTCGTTTGTCATACAATGCACCTCTACCTTCTGGTCACACGTTAGAACTTGACAGACCCCATCAGGGAGAAACTTTCAGGATCCCCACAGCAAGAAGCAGAATTTCAGGACGTACAAGCTACAGTGGTCCTTGGATGGGTGATCGACAAGGGACGTCAGACCCATACAGTTTATAAGCCTCAAAATAGTCATCTGTTTGGGGCACGTTCATGAAGCTGGCAACTTCATCCCACAAACGTAACCCAATAAATAAACCTCGTAGTAAGGTACCGCTGTCAGAGCACCTCGTTTGGTGCACTATAGGCATTACTAAAGGGTGGTTCCTCGTTGGACGAGTGGGTTACATGCTCGCCTACCTATTCGGTAGTTCCGAGTTCGATTCCCCGCTCGGCCGACGTGGAATCAGATGAAATTGTTTCTGGTGTTTAGAAATGAATTTCTTGATATAATGAGGTTCGGATCCCACAATACGCTGTAGGTCCCGTTGCTAGTTAACCAATTGCTTCCTAGCCACGTAAAAATATCTAATCCTTCAGGGGCAGCCTTAGGAGAGCTGTTAATCAGCTCAGTGATCTGGTTAAACTAAGATACACTTCAACTACTAAAGGGTGTTAGCAGCGTCCCTTCGGCCCGTAGCGGCATCCACATTTTAGTCTTTTATACTGCTTCGATTCCCACTTCCTGTCTTCATTTTTGCTGTCCAGCACCTCCAACTGTTACTTTAGTGCATCTGCGGGTATTTCTCGTAGTTCCGCCTTTAAAGCTTCGTACTTCATTTCCTTTACTTCGTAGATCTGCTTATCTTGCTGTCCAACCATTCCAGCTAACTCCCTCTTTTAACCGTCTTATCGCTGAAGAGCCCCAGTGCTTGGCTTGGTAACCTAAATCTCACAAATCAGTCTTTAAACTGAAAGGTAACAACTTTTGTAGCTGCTTCTTTGAAGGCTGAATTGAGGTATACGTCAAGGTATTTGAATAAGTCATAATCGTCTTTTGAGTGAGGTATTCCTGGTAATTGGAGTAATTGTAAGTGTCACAAGAAAGATGCAGTATATATCCAATGAGGAGTTAGATAAAATAGAAATATACAAATAATATGTCCAGAACTACAAATATTAAGTCTTGACGTCGGCCTGAAATATTTGCATGGCCGAGAATTCGTGTAATGAAGCAGAATGTTTAATGTAACGAACTTTATTTATGCATGATGGAAAATAATTAGTACTATTATGAATGTGTCAGATTTTAAATAT
Organism: Macrobrachium nipponense; assembly: GCF_015104395.2. Classification (NCBI taxonomy): domain Eukaryota; kingdom Metazoa; phylum Arthropoda; class Malacostraca; order Decapoda; family Palaemonidae; genus Macrobrachium; species Macrobrachium nipponense. The sequence continues at coordinate 22,488,614 of NC_061097.1, forward strand.
TCTTGCTGTCGCAGGAGAGGGTTCTTTTGGCACACGTGAATTTATTTGCTTTAATTACCAATGTACAAAATATATTAGCTTGCACATAAAAATAAATAACGAACCTGGGAAGAATAATGTATTTCAGCTTATCAGTGGAACGATTTTAAATTCTAGGGCAGATCCTCCAAAATTGACTCTAAGGTGTTTGTTGGTCTGTTTGTGTGTGTGTGTGTACATGTGTGTGTCTTTGCGACACGTTTTCGATAAGATTGGACATCTGACATCGAAATGGTAAACAACTGCGATATTTTCATGGAGAAAATCTTTCTGTTTCAGGTTCTCCATTTGAACTTTATGTCCTTCAATGCTTTCTTTACAATTCTTCCCTCTACACCATCTTATTAACTGCTTGACTGGCAATCAACGTCAATACCATCCAGTCGACGACTCCGTATTCCCACTTCCTCAGATTTTCACTTTTCATTGCAGGATGTCAGAGCGCCTCTCTCTCTCTCTCTCTCTCTCTCTCTCTCTCTCTCTCTCTCTCTCTCTCTCACCGCAATTTTTCAAAGACCACGTCCGTGATGTAAAAGTTAATTCTGTGGACAATCCCGAAAAAAAAAATGGTTGCATCTTGAAGCTACACGGTCTTCTAGATTTCAGATTTATCTTCGTAAAAGGTACAATTAATTTTCTGAAGAATCTCTCTCTGTCTCTATTTGTCTGTCTGTCTTTCTTCTTCTTCTTCTTCTTCTTCTTCTTCTTCTTTCTTCTTCTTCTTCTTCTTCTTCTTCTTCAGACAACAAAACAGTGATAAATTACTCATCCCTTTAATGCAAAGTCTCTTGAAAGAGAAATTGTTCGGAGTCGCAACGGTGATACCCTTCGACGAAATATTTTCAGTTCCCTATTAACATTTAAAGAAATAATTCGCTTGCCGGTAATGATATATTATTAAGATGTTAGAGTAATTCGAGAACTGGTGTCATGCTGTGAAGTGTGACCTAATAGAGTGCTGTGTGTTTTGGCAACGAATACTGACCAGAGATAATCCCACCTTCCTCCCAACCCCCTCTCATGTAAAGAACACTCCATAATAGGGGTGATAAAGTACATCACCATATACTTACTCATGTATTCCAGTCGAAAGATATTGCTATTTTCAACGCAGTGCTGAGTTTCACACACCAGGTCATCGTGTGACCTTTTATCTTTATGTCTTCCGACTTTTCTCCCGTTCCAAAATCTTCTTGGTCGGTGACCTTAGGTGGCAACCAGGTCGCAACTTTGAGAGCGCCACCAAATCCCACTGGTTCGGGCACCAACTCTTCCGAGTTGAACCAGTGGGCGTGAGGAAGGGAAAATCAATTTTCCACTCGAACTGTTATCGGTCACGATCACTTTTCTCCCATTATCTAACATCTCTAACATGATGCATCTGTGAGGGGTTTCTTTAGAGCATTCGCTCATATATCATTCATTATCCTCCGTATGCTTATTTTAAGAATATGAGAATTTCAGGCCTATTTGTGACTACCTGTTAACCATCCCACCGTCATCAGGTCTGTAGTTGCTGATGATTAAGCAGGAAAAAAATTCTTATCGATGTAAAATTCTTGCTGACTTTGCCAAAACTGTTTTGCTTTCTCACCTAAAATGAGGTTGATATTAAGTAAAATATTTCAAATGTATTTTCTGAGCTATGACGGAGTTATTTCTTGTAATTTATTCTTTACTTCTAATTTTAACCTAAAAGAAAAAGAAAAAAAAACGAACCTTTAACAAAAAAAATTAACATTTAACATCATGAAAAATTTTAGCAGAGTTGACACAAGCCAGCTCATCAAACCATGTTTAGTTATTTTCCTGAATTATGATAGTTTTTGGGATGCAAAATGCTGATTTATTTATTTTTGCGGGAGGGGGGGGGGGGCGTGGGAGGTGTGGCTTCTGAGTAAATTTCTTGATAAAGTAGAATTAGTTCCTTCCATTGGTTCATAGTTAGCATTAGGTCTTGAAGATTAGTCAGGAATTAATCGTTGTGAAATGAATACGTCTCGATATACGTAATGAATCGAGTAATCACAGTGCCAAAGAATCCGATGGTTTTGTCTTGTAAAAGGTAGTGAGTAAAATGCAAATCAAAATTCATTCAGATGAAACAATAACTTAATATTTTGGTACATTTGTCTTCTACTGCATGATTGATTTATGATTTGGAATAAAATGGGTCAGTATTATACTCCCTAATTTAGTAGTAAAAATATGCGTCGTGCTGTACAAGAAACAGGAAGTTTATATAAACTTTCAGAGATTTTATTTGAGTAAATGTGCCTCGGAACTTCTCAGTTCCAGAGGACCTTTGTTCCTCACACCGTTAGACTCTGGAAAAGCCTTCCAAAGGAAGTCCTCCAATTGGAACTTCAGAAGTTCAAACGAAGGTGTCATACATTACTGCCCTAATACTAATCTCCTTACATTTTAATACATTTTTATCTATTTATTAATTTATTTATTTGAATTTTTTCTATTGTAATAATTGGTGTCTCTTCTTTCTGTATGTCCCTTTACCTCGTCTTACTTCTTCCTAATGAACACCTTGATATTCTTTGGATGCTTGAATTCCAAGTCAGTGGCCCCTTTGGTGGGCTTGTTCCATATGGATAGGTTTCATCTTATGAATAATAATAATAATAATAATAAAATAATAATAATAATAATAATAATAATAATAATAATAATAATAGAGTCTTTTCTTTTTCCACAACCAAAAAGAAAATTTTCCTACGATGCCTTCATTCTCTGGAAGGACCATTTAGTGACGTTATGTTTCAAATGTCATATGGGACAGCGTAGGCTTCGTATGTCTGGATTATTTTAAGAGGATTATGATAATTATTTCGAGAGAGACTTAATAGAGACGGCGTAATTGCTTTAGTATTTAACGATGAAACGGGTAAATCTGACCGGCTTTCATTCCACGTAATACACATTAAAATTCATTGGGTTAAAAGATTAAGTTCCTTAATTCACTCATCTGTGTATTCAAATGGCCTCGTAGTTCAGAGGTTCGGGCATTTGCCCCACTAGCCAGAGGAAGAGGACAAACAAGTTTTCAGGAGGAGGGTGGATGTCTCCCCTACCTACCCCGCCCCCACCCGGGGAGGACAAACAAGGTCCACTCGGATATTATTATAATAAGTTGTTGCATTAAAACTACAGGTGCCTTTGCTCACCTGTGCAATTACTGGGTACCTGGTGTGACGTAGACCAAGGAATGCTTTTTTGTACATGTGACAGAGAGGCCAGTTGTGAGAGAGTTTAGTTCAGGGATTGAACCAGCCCCAGGGCTAAATCTCTCTCTCTCTCTCTCTCTCTCTCTCTCTCTCTCTCTCTCTCTCTCTCTCTCTCTCTCTCTCTCTAAAGTTTAGAGTATTGCCCTGAGTCTCGAGTACAGAAGGTACCATCCCAAAAAGCACCAAGACCAAGGCTGGTGATTTGGGGCGTTATATGCACTTTAGAATCATCCTTTATTCAGGAGTTAAGTCAAGGGAACCGATTGTTGTAGACATTAAACACACACACACACACACACATGTCTATATAAAATGTATGTGTTCGCAAGCGTGCTTGTGTAAACGAGCATTACCCAAATTTTATGAGTATAATGCCACTTGCAGTCGAAAAATATACGAAAATCATTAGGAAACGAAATAAAGTCGAAAAGAGGAGGCGAATCCGGCATAACTGAGCTTTTTGGTTGCATGAGTTTTCGCGTAAAGAGTTACGAATGAAAAATTTGCTCCATAATGAAGTTTCCAGTAATTTCCAGCCAGGCAGGAAATCCTCACTCTCACTTTCTGTTTATCTACGTATCTATTTCTCTACTTATATCCCTCGACTCGACCCCTTCTCTCCTCCAAATGTTCTTCAAACAAAAATCTTTGTTCACTAAACCTCATTTCACCACCAAGGGGGCGGGTCCCTTTTTCTGCTTTCACTCCTTCCTCCTCCTGTGATCCTGCGCCCATAATGAATTCTTTGTGACAATGACGCCAAATCCTCCCTCGTATTCTCCGCTCTCCTCATAAAGTCCTGTTTCAGTAGGTGTGTCCTATAACTACTCTTTTATCCATCCCATTGCTTCAGTCATATTGTACTTCAACCGGGTAATCATCAGTTGTAATTATAGGAAAGTATCTTCTTGCCGTTAAATCCATTAGCTTCATAACCTTTTTGTTTTAACAAGACTACTAAATTCCTTCTTCAAAACTGTGATTTCTCAGCAAATGAAGACATTTCAGAAAACATTCCCCAAAAGAATCTCTCATCTGCTGTATAATCGTATCAGGACTCGAAGCTAAATCACCTTTCATTGTGACCAGATCATGAAGGCTGACCACTATTTCAGTATTGCCAATATCATCCAGGCCCCGCAGTGGGATAGTACAGTCAGTGCACCTCATTCGGTGCAATGTAGGTATTACTTAAGGTTTTTTGCAGCGTCCCTTTGGCCCTTAGCTGCAATTACTTTCATTCCTTTTACTGTACCTCCGTCATATTCTCTTCCTTCTGTCTTACTGTCACCTCTGCTAACAATTGTTTCATAGTGCAACTGCGAGGTTTTCCTCCTGTTGCCTTTCAAACCTTTTTACTGCCAAATTCGATTCAGCGCTGAATGCCTTAGTTACCCCAATTCTTGGCAAATTGCCAAAAATCTATATAAATCAAATGCAAATCAAATCAGTATCATCCAGGCGTAAGTTCATACTCCAACAAAAATGTTCTTTTCATAATGAAGTCATCTGCCATTCCTGGGTCATATACGTTAATGATCACAATTGAACTTTTCTGTACTTGGCTTTAGAACTAAAATCGTTAAATAAAACTTTTTGAAGGGCTGATTTCTCGTTAAAATACGAGCCACTAGACCAGTTATCACCACAGATTCCTGCATAAGATTTCATTCAGGACCGTAAAAAAGTATATTAGTTAGTAACAGACCACTGAGCTGATTAACACCTCTATCCTAGGGATTACATATTTTTACGTGGCTAGAACCAGTTGTTACTTAGCACGGGCCCTACGCTTATTGTGGGATCTGAATCACATTATGTCAGAAATGAATTTCTAATCACCAGAAATAAATTCCTCTGACTCCACGTTGGCAGCAGGGGCGTGAACTCACGCTACCAAATCAGTAGGCGAGAATGAAAACCACACGTCCAACGAGCGAGGAACTCTTTACAGGCCGTAACTTTCAGTTTTGTTCTATAAAGCACATCTGACTAATATATGTTCTGAGTAATTGTAGCTTGAGTAGTTGTGTGTTATGGTAAAAGGCATAACTTGTACCGATTAATGGTTCGCTCGTAATGCATTTACTGTTGCTTAAATATTCACACTCCTACACAAATATAACGGGTTGTCCTTGATCTCAGGGTAGAGACAATCACTCGCCATTAATGGGAATATTCCCCTATTAAGGTTTTAGAGCTCTC
>NC_061097.1:22499596-22517096 GCF_015104395.2 Macrobrachium nipponense
AGTAAGACGAGGTCAAGGGAAATACAGAAAGAAGTGACCTATGAAAATAGAAAAAATTAAATTCATAAATTAATAAATAGAAAAAATGTATTAAAATGCCAGGAGATTAGTATTAGGGCAGTAATGTACTGCAACGTCGCTTGAACTTCTGAAGAAGTTCCAATTGGAGGACTTCCTTTGGAAGGTTGTTCCAGAGTCTAACGGTGTGAGGAACAAAGGTCCTCTGGAACTGAGAAGTTCCGAGGCACATTTACTCCAATAAAATCTCGGAACGTTGATATAAACTTCCTGTTTATTGCACAGCACGACGCATATTTTTAACTACTAAATTAGGGAGTAAAATGCTGACCCATTTTATTCCAAATCATAAATCAATCACGAAGGAGAAGCCAAATGCACCAAAAAATGTAGTTATTGTTTCATCTAAATGTATTTTGATTTCTATATTACTCACTACCTTTTACAAGACAAAACCATCGGATTCTTTGGCACTGTGTACTTGATTCAATACGTTTGTCGAGACGTATTCCTTTCACAACGATTAGTTCCTGACTAATCTTCAAGACTTAATGCTAACTATGAACCAATGGAAGGTAATGATTCTGCTTTATCAAGAAATTTACTCAGAAGCCACACCATCTCCTCCCCCCCCACCCCCCGCAAAAAAAAAAAATAAATAAATAAATCAGCATTTTGCATCCCAAAACTATCATAATTCAGGAAAATAACTAAACATGGTTTGATGAGCTGGCTTGTGTCAACTCTGCTAAAAATTTTCATGATGTTAAATGTTCAGTTTTTTATTTATTTTGTATTTTTTTTGTTAAATGCTCGTTTTTTTTCTTTTTTTAGGTTAAAATTAGAACTAAAGTATAAATTACAAGAAATAACTCCGTTATAGCTCAGAAAATACATTTGAAATATTTTACTTAATATCAACCTCATTTTAAGTGAGAAAGCAAAACAGTTTTGGCAAAGTCAGCAAGAATTTTACATCGATAAGAATTTTTTTCCTGAGTAATCATCAGCAATTAAAGACCTGATGACGGTGGGATGGTTAACAGGTAGTCACAAATAGGCATGAAATTCTCATATTCTTAAAATAAGCATACGGAGGATAATGAATGATATATGAGCGAATGTCCTAAAGAAAAACCTCGCAGACGCATCATGTTGGAGATATTATTTAATTGGAGAAAAGCGATCGTGACCGATAACAGTTCGAGTGGAAAAATGATTTTCCCTTCCTCACGCCCATTGGTTCAAAGCTGGAGAGGTGGTGCCCGAACCAGTGGGATTTGGTGGCGCTCTCAAAGTTGCGACCTGGTTGCGACCTAAGGTCACCAACCAAGATTTTGGAACGGGTGATAAAGACATAAAGACATGAAGATAAAAGGTCACGCGATGAACTGATGGCTGAAGCGCAGCACTGTGTTAAAAAGGCAATATCTTTTGATTGGAATATGTGAGTAAGTATATGGCGATGTACTTTATCACCCTTATTATGGAGCGTCCATTTCATGAAGGGGAAAGGGGGGGGAGGAAGGGGGATTATCTCTGGCCAGTCTTCGATGCCAAAACACACAGCACTCTATTAGGTCACACTTCACAGCATGACACCAGTTCTCGAATTACTCTGACACCTCAATAACATATTATTACCGGCAAGTGAATTATTTCTTTAAATGCTAATAGGGAACTGAAAATACTTCGTCGACAGGTATCACCGCTGCGACTCCGAACAATTTCTCTTTCAAGAGACTTTGCATTAAAGAGATAAGTAATTTACCACTGTTCTGTTGTCTGAAGAAGAAGAAGAAGAAGAAGAAGAAGAAGAAGAAGAAGAAGAAGAAGAAGAAGAAGAAGGAGAAGAGAAGAAAGACAGATAGACAGACAGACAGAGGGAGAGAGATTCTTCAGAAAATTAATTGTACCTTTTACGAAGATAAATAGTCTGAAATCTAGAAGACCGTGTAGCTTCAAGATGCAACCATTTTTTTTCGGGATAGGCCACAGGATCATACTTTACATCAGGGACATGATCTTTGAAAAATTGCGGTGAGAGAGAGAGAGAGAGAGAGAGAAGAGAGAGAGAGAGAGGCGCTCTGACATCTTACAATGAAAACTGAAAATCTGAGGAAGTGAAAATACGCAGTCATCGAATGGATGGTACTGACGTGGATTGCCAGTCAAGCAGTTAATAAGATGATGTAAAGGGAAAATTGTAAAGAAAGCATTGAAGGACATAAAGTTCAAAGGGAGAACCTGAAACAGAAAGACTTTCTCCATAATAATATCGGAGTTGTTTACCATCTCGACGTCGGATGTCGAAAACGCGTCGCAAAGACACACACACACACACACACAGACCGACAAACACCTTAGAGTCAATTTTGGAGGATCTGCCCTGGAATTTAAAATCGTTCCACTGAAATACATTATTCTTCCCAAGCTCGTTAATTTTTTGATGTGCAAGCTAATATATTTTGTATATTGGTAATTAAAGCAAATAAATTCACGTGTGGCAAAAGAACCCACTCCTGCGACAGCAAGAATATTTAAAATCTGACACATTCATAATACCAATCATTTTCCATCGTGCATAAATGTAAGTTCGTTATATTAAACATTCTGCTTCATTACACGAACTCTCGGCCACGGGAATATTTCAGTGCCGACGTCAAGACTTAATATTTGTAGTTCTGGACATATTTGTATATTTCTATTTTATCTAACTCCTAATTGGATATATACTGCATTTCTCTTGTGACACTTACCATTATTCACTCCAATTACCAGGAATACCTCACTCAAAAGACGATTATGACTTATTCAAATACCTTGACGTATACCTTAATTCAGCCTCTTAATGAAGTGGGTAGACACTGCAGTGAATGGTAAGTGTTAAGTGACTCCAATGAAAGGTTCTAAAAATATCTTTGAATCAATTATAAAAAAAAACGCTTGAGTGACGAATCAAAGGAATATTAATTAATATTAATTCATCGGTGCCATTTTCCTCTTCAAGGAAGCAGTTACAGAAGTTGTTACCTCATTACCTTTCAGTTTAAAGACTGATTTATGAGATTTAGGTTACCAAGCCAAGCACTGGGGCTCTTCAGTGATTAAAACATAAAAGAGGGAGTTAGCTGGAATGGTTGGACAGCAAGATAAGCAGATCTACGAAGTAAAGGAAATGAAGTACAAAGCTTTAAAGGAGGAACTACGAGAAACACCCATAGTTGCTCTAAGAAGTAACAGTTGGAGGTGCTGGACAGCAAAAATGAAGACCGGAAGTGAGAATCGAAGCAGTATAAAGGACTAAAATGTGGATGCCGCTACGGGCCGTAGTGACGCTGCTAACACCCTTTAGGAGTTGACGTGTATCTTAGATCTTAGTTTAACTAGAACACTGAGCTGATTAACATCTCTCCTAAGGCTAGGAACCAATTGGTTACCTAGCAACGGGACCTACAGCTTATTGTGGGATCCGAACCACATTATATCATTTCTAATCACCAGAAACAAATTCCTCTGATTCCACGTTGGCAGAGCGGGGAATCGAACTCGGAACTACCGAATCGGTATGCAAGCACGTAACCCACTCGTACAACGAGGAACCAAACTTTAGTAATGCCTATAGTGCACCAAACGAGGTGCTCTGACAGCGGTACCTTACTACGAGGTTTATTTATTGGGTTACGTTTGCGGGATGAAGTTGCCAGGTTCATGAACGTGCCCAAAACAGATGACTATTTTGCGTCTGGCGTCCCTTCCAAGGACCACTGTAGCTTGTGCTACGTCCTGAAATTCTGCTTCTTGCTGAGGGGATCCTTGAAGGCCTGAAGGGGTCTGCCAAGTTATACCGTGTGACCAGAAGGTAGAGGTGCTCTGTATGACAAACGACGCCTTACTCCTGCAACATTTGTGTAGTTTCTACAGAGCTCTACTCACACTTCAATGAACATCAAGAGGTTTCAGTGGAAGAAGATTTTAACTTTGACTGAGACCGCAGTTCTTTGACTGCACGTCGGACCTTTTTCATAAATAGACCCCTTGGGTAGTGGAGAGCAGGTTGGTATTTCTCTTGTAGGATTTTTAGTTTCCTGGGTTGACCTACAAATTTCTCCCTCAAGGGTTTCCCAACTCCGTTCTCTTAGACAGTAGGATTTGCAAAAGACCAGTGAAGAGAAAAACGTGTTTCACAGAAGCATACCACTTTAAGGTTGGCATCTCAATTAATCCTTGTAAGGTTGGAAAGGTTAGCTTTCAAGAACTTAGAAATCACTGGAAGGATGGATTTTAGACTATAACTCTAGCAGTCAACGTTTATAACACTTAACAGACCAATAACTGTATAATTTCCACTTCTCTAAAACAAATCTTGGTAGGAATAAAAAAAAATAGCAGTCAACGTTTATAACACTTAACAGACCAATTAGTGCATAATTCCCGCTTCTCCAAAAGATATCTATGTAGGAATAACAAAAAAATACAATGTGATGAGTTGACGAAAAAGGTCCTTCACATTTCTTTAAAAATATCAATTCTGAACCCTTCTGAATCCTTCCTCACCCAAGGTGCCGAGTTACCTAATTTTTTAATATCTATATATTTATCTAAAAATCAATCTATCAAATTTTCTTATGAATAACACACACAAACTCCATCAATGGCCAATATTTATTCCAGTGACAGTAAACAACCAGATTTTGAGGTGTGATGTAGCTGCGGTAGATAAAGGAAAGATTCGCCTAACACTGCAATATGGATTTAACCAACAAACAAGAACTTCTGACAGATAATTTAGGCTATATTGAGAAGCAATATTCTCAAGGCTCAATGAAACTATTTTCTCTTGAAGCCTCGAATAGTTGATGAAACCACCTCACATTCTCTCGTTAAAGATCAGTTCCTCTCCCAGCGTTCAATTCCAAATTTCTAGAGAAAATAAAAATGAAATGAAAACGAAAGAGGAAAACGAAACTGTGCTATTTATTATCAAGTGAGAAAACGAAAACAATGAAATTAACAGGAGATGTAAATACATTAAGAATAAAGTTTGTAACAACGAAAAAATATGGATATCTAAGTAATGAGGAAGCATGCAAAGAAAGATGTGACATTTACACACACAGAGTAACAGGACAAATACATGAATTCAAGACATGCCATGAAACTTTTGTACCCTTTATCTTCACGACATTCAAAAGCCTGAACGTATAAGGAGAGAGAGAGAGAGAGAGAGAGAGAGAGAGAGAGAGAGAGAGAGAGAGAGAGAGAGAGAGAACTGTTTTCTTTGTAAAAATGGCGTTTGATACCTGATATCCTTCTGCTTTAGGCTTTAGCTGAGAACAGAGATGACAGAGGAGGTTAACATTCCAGGACGTAGCTAGTGGAATTTGGCAATAATTAAAAACTGGTTTCATAAATATCGGTTATTGTCAGTTTTTTCCTGCAGACTCCACACCCCCTTGAACCAGGGTGGTACTTATATTTCAGAACCCAAGTTTATTCTTTATCGGAAATCCTAGCCCACCAACCCCTTCTTCCCTACCATTCAGGGCAAACACTCAACTGGCTTTACTGAAGCTAACAAGATTCATATCGATTACTAACTAATAGGAATATGACAGCCTGGAGATGGTTTTGTTACACGTGTTAAACTTCACGCAACAATCATCTGCATTTAGGCTTGTGGTTTCCACGCCCACACTTCCAGCCATAAACACAGCAAATAAACCTTTTCTTCTTTTTCCTGTTGGGTCCGAAAGCCGTATCACTCAGACAATCTCGTATTGTCCAAATGGTTGGGAGGAATTCTTTGGAGAGAAAAAAAGAAGTCACATCTGCTCGCCACTGCATTTTCTGGCCTCTTCAGCTAATGACTAATGATGCATGTCACTGATGAAAAGCTTCTTCAGTACGATAGGAGGGAGAGTCCATTCTCTCTCTCTCTCTCTCTCTCTCTCTCTCTCTCTCTCTCTCTCTCTCTCTCTCTCTCTCTCTAGGCGCACGCGTCGTTCGACAGCATAATTATTCTGGTTATATTTGTGGCTTCATTCATAGGTTCCCTTGTACGGGATTCAATTATGATAAATACATAAATCAATAGATGACATAGAAATTCTGTACAGACTATCCGCTATTTGATGGAATTTCCGTATTAAGCAAGCAACGAACAGACTGAAAAGTGATTTTACAAACAGGGAGAAGCCTCTTACATAAAGTGACCAAATCGTATTTTCCTGTTCTTGATTGTTTTTTTTTTTTTTTTTTTTTTCTAAGGTTTCCTGTCAAATGAACGAGGGTTTCGATGTTCAGATAAAATTCTCAGATGGGGCAAAGATACTGTAGACTATAACTGGTTTACTTAAGGTAGATTCTCGGATCAGCCTTATTCTTACGAGAAGTTTGTTTGGTGGCCGCTGATTGGCTGGTCCCGGGAGGTAGGCAGCTCCCAGCCAATCAGCGGCCGCCAAACTAACGTCTCTTAGACATAGGGATCATCCAAGAATTTACTTTAAGTGAACCAGTATTAGTGGCTTCCAAACTTGACCATAGCATGGACCCCCAGATATAATGATGACTCCCAGCCGAGAACCCCAGCCAATCGGAAAGTTATTATTATCATTACCATACCGGGATACCCAGTGCAACGAAGTACATTTAATATTTGCATATTCCTACACGAAGTAAGTATATATAAATGTATAAAATATTTTAAATATTTTTATTGTTTTAAATTCAATACAAACCAAAAGGGGTGAAAACAGCCACAATTCCTTTCTGGAGTTGAAACAAGTTTAATTTCTTCATTGTTTCGCGGAAACCCTCGGGCCTTCTCCTGGACCCCCAGGGGTCAGCGGACCCTAATTTAGAAACCACAGCTATAGAGTTCACTCTACAGTATCTTTGGACGGCGGTGATAAAGAGACCTCATACCTATAATTCATTAGCCTTCCTGAATAGCAAGGGGATTTTCAGTTGATAAAGTAGAGGAACGCTTCCGCCGAAAAAAGAAATATCGAGTACTGAAATGGACAACACAAAATGAAAAGGCATATCACAAACTTCAGCCAAAATTGAAGGTCTCTCTCCCTTCCCTCCTTTCCTGTGGTTTCATGGCAATTTTGCGTATGTGATGACGTAAGCATCAGGTCAGTTAAAAAGACTTGATTGCCCTTCTGAGTGAAAACAAATCCTTTCCTTAAAAATGGTAGGTACTGGATCAGGAACTACATAAAAAGGGTGAAAATTCCTCATTCTGGAAGTGAATGCCCTGAAGCACTGACCAATCAGCCCTCAAGTTCAAGTCTGTGGCATTGTGAGGGCTGCCGTGAGGAACCTGGATGCTTCGATGTGCCCTCATTTCCGGAAATCCAAGGTGGACGCCGTTACAATTAGAATTTCCGCATTTTTCGTCCAAAACCTAAGATATTCTTATAGTACTCAGCTAGACAAATTCTCACTAAATATGAAACTGACCAACTGAAACTGAAAATCAATAAATCCAGCATTAACCTCGCACCTATATACTACATTCAGAGAAAATCCAAAAAACTTACTCAAACCAAATTACGTAGATTTGACCATGCCATGTTTGTTAGCTAATATATATTTTTTTCTATATTTCCCACATGCACGTTCACGCTGGTTCTACATTAGATTATATATGTGTGTGTGTGTGCGTATTTTACCCTGGAACATCAGCACTTTTGCGAAGGCGCCATTTCTGAGCTTTTACTGAAAATACCGATGAACTAACCTTCACGGTAGGCAAGACCACGCGAATAGCATTTTTCTCTTTCTAATTTCTATTTCGAAATGACGTATCAATTTGTATCCAACACAAGGTTAATTAATTAAGGGGGCCGGCCGGCTAATGCCATTTTTTAAGGACAGGACTTTGACATTCATACCTAATAGGGTGACTTGGGACATCTCCAAACCGCATATGATTTTCACCTCTGACCTTCGGTTTTGTGCTGCCAGAGCGATTTATCCCGAGAATAACCATTTTGTAAATTCTATCTCGTCCCTTGATACTTAATATTAAGACTTAGGATTACCTAAGCAGGATTCCTCACAAACAGCTTAGTCTATCAACGCTGGATAAGTACAGAATCTGAAGAGCTAAAATCACAAGCCTGCTTTGGATGTTTGGGGTTCCACAAGGGGAGGCGACTTTAGAGTAACCAACCACTTCTCCCTTTGTTCCCCCAGCCTGCCATCCAATCATATTCAAAAACACCTGTTATGGGAGTTTGTGATATTCCAAGAGACAGATATACAAACTTTTCGCCTTAGATTAGCCATGGACCATTACTGAGTAGGTCATCATAGCACAGTCCTTATGGCGCCTTACGCTGGTTGAGGTCTTAACATTAACTTATGAAACACGAGACCCACTGAAATCACTACCGGTTATTTCTCTCTCTCTCTCTCTCTCTCTCTCTCTCTCTCTCTCTCTCTCTCTCTCTCAAAAAAAAAAAAAAAAAAAAAAAAAAAGCGTGAATCGACTTCCAGCTTACTTCATTTTAATCTACGGTCAAATAACTATGTTTTTTCACCAACGAAAATTAAAATAAATACGCTGTACTTTATTAGAAATAATTTTTCAATACTGTTTAACATGCACATTATTAAATGTTTACATTTTCATTCTAACAAAGAGTCATAAACATCCTATCCAACAGAAACACTTTTTCAGGCCTTTTTAGTCTTTCCTACCCGGCCCCCAACAGCAACAACAACAAAGTAGTTTGTAAGCTTACTCCCCGAGTAAACAAAAATTAATAAAAGTCTATTCTAATTTTATAGGATGATTCGCAGGTTAACCAGACGTAAAATAAATTTCCAGCCAAATAACTAATCAACATTCTGAGGAGAAGACAAACCTAAAACCTATTCTAAATATTAAGGATTTTCTTTGTTCACCCTCTTTACTATCTGGTGGGAAACTCAGAAAGCCATAACAGAATCAACAAAATTAAGTCTTGTATAAGTTCATTTATCTTGTTCCCTAAAATAAAATCCTTCACGTCACAACCAAGCCAGAAGAATGGTCCATTTCACATTCCTAAAATAATGCAGCTGCATGTAAGGATATTCTTTTTTTTTCCTGCCTCGCAGGACTGAGTCTGAAGCAACTCGTCTAATTAGCAACGCGCTTATGAATTCCGGTTGGCATTACTTCTATCCTCAACCCTCCCGTCATGATGCTTTCTTTCATGGGTACTATTTTGTCCTCCGAACGGACTACATAAGACCAGGCAGATTATTTCATGTGTTTCTATGGTAGATTCACATCAACCGTGCATCCTGATGTTTAGGCCAGTCCCTTACGACGCTCCTGATTGACTGTTGATAAGCCATTAGCAGGGCTGGAAACTCTCAGTCTCTCGAGAGAGTTCACATAGGCAGGATACATGTTCCACTTCTCCTGAGGGATACTTTTAAAAAAACGTATCCCTCAAGAGAAGCGGAACATACACCCTGCCTATATGAAATCTCTCAAGAGACTGAGAGTTTCCAGCCCTGTCATTGACTTATCATCAGTCAATCAGGAGCGTCGTAAGGGACTGGCCTAGACGTCAAATGCACGGTTGATGTGAATCGACTATAGTATCTACGTCAGCAGATTTGTCATTCTGTTCACCTTTTCCAGGCGTTTCTAACACTGAACGGGCCATTTCGTAAATTGTTCTGGCCTATTTTACGGACGGAGGTCCTTACTGACTCCAAACTTCTTTGTTAATGTCCTCTTTAAGTGTAAATATTTCAGGTCAACGAACTTTTATAAGAAGCCAATATTAGTTATTTGTAACGACAACCAGAGCTGATGCTCATTCACGGATACAAAACAAAACCAAAACAAGCAAAAAATGTGTCGAAGTGTCTTCAGAGCAATCGAGTTTTCTGTACAGCGTAATATCAAGGCATCCGAAAACAGAACTTTAACCACGATCCGGTGGTGGCATGTCCTATATCATTGCCAGACGCACCATTATGGCTAACTCTAATACTGAATAAAATAAAAACTGCAAAGGCTAGAGGGCTACAATTTGGCATTTTTGGTGGTTGGAGGGTGGATGATCAACATACCAATTTGCAGGCCTCTAGCCTCAGTAGTTTTTAAGATCTGAGGGCGGACAGACAAAGCCATCTCAATGGTCTTCTTTTACAGAAAACTACAAACCTATGGCCCGGGTCTTATCGATGTGGCTCATGCACAAAAAGACGGCAACACTTCCCGGGTCCAGTGGCGGTTGGGGCAGGGAGTCACGCAGTTCCGCGCGCCAGTTAAATTTGAATTTAAATGTCCTTTTACGCGGCCACATAATATCCGTTATGTGGAGGTCACGCATCCTTTTATCGGTGGCGCTATTGCTTCTCCGCTCCCTTTACAGCTGGGATATAAACGTCCATGACAGCCACATAACCTTATTTTTGGAATGCTCTCATTTGTTACCCATATGAAAGCGATATGTCGCTGAGTCCATTAAAATAATCATATATTAATATGCAGTATGCACACCTACTACATGCCGCTTGCGGGAGTTGATAAATGATTAGTTTGTGATGCCTTGGGGTTAAGTAATACCAGAAAAGCCAGAAAGGAATTCAAAAAGTCAACTTTACTGTGAATGATGATAATGAAAAGCCACAGCCACCAGAACAAGGCGCAATACGACCTCCAGCTCACTCGGGGCGCGTGCTAAAATCTACGTTCAAATAGAGAGTTGTTTCACCAACGAAAATGAAAATAAATACGCTAATATATTTTATTAGAATTAACTTTTATGTACTGTTTAACATGCACATTATTTATTCTTTACATTTTCCTTCTCATAAATAAATCATAAATATCCTATCCTAAATTTACTATATATTTATCTCAATGCGAAAACCCTTTTTCAGACCTTTTTAGGTTCTTCCAAAAACCTTTCCTAACCCCCAACAAGAACAACACAGGTAAGAACAACAACAAAAAAACAACAACAAAAAAGTAGTTTGTAGGCTTACTCCCCGAGTAAGCGAAAAGTTACCTTAAAAGATATCTCAAAGATTAGTGGAGATGGAAAGGAAAAAATCCACAATAGTTCAACGAAAAACTAAAATAGAACGAATGGTTCAGAGAGAGAGAGAGAGAGAGAGAGAGAGAGAGAGAGAGAGAGAGAGAGAACAGTTATTTGTGGAAAACTGAATTAGTTGGAGTTGTTAAGCGTTACATGAGTTGTTAACTAAGTTTAATTGACGATCATAGTTGAGCTCCCGGGGGTTTCGACATTCATGTTTGGGGGCGGTTACACATTCGTTAGCATTCCTGAGCTCAGTTTGTCTGTTTGTTTTTCTTTTTTTATAGTTTCCTTTCAAATCTCATTTTTTACAGAACAAAAATCTATAAGGTTTTGTTATTGTCTTTGATTCCGCTCTTCCTGATCACTGTGCTTTTTTCATATCTGGTTATTCATGATTAATATGCAGAGTTCGTATTTGGTCAATTTCACTGTGATATTTTCCTTATGGTTTTTTGTGGTTCAAAAAATTATCCAATTTCTGTGTCACATCAAAATATTATCAAAACTTAAACTTTATGTATTTAATCCGTGATATTTTACGATTTCAATGTGAGACCAAATACAGGGGAGAATATATATATATATATATATATATATTATTAGTTATATAGATATATATATATATGTATTATATATATATTAATTATAATATTCTATAAATTCATACACAGATAAAAATGTTAAGTGTATCATGAAACATTATAATCTAATGTTTCGAAAACATTCACAACGTTGATTTTTCATTTTCCTTTCTGGGGCAAAACGGAAGGATTGTTAGCAGTATCACAATCCAGCAGGAATGCCAACCTAACTGAACAAATAAGAGGGAAATAGCTGTGGACACAGTATTACCACTGGGTGTCCCCATGTCCATCTCAAGGCCTAACTTGACCTATCTCATATCATTAGCGATTATTAGCAATACCATCATCAATATTACTGAGATCTCTTAGTCCGGATTCGCTGTCACAAACCGACAAAAACAAACGCATGAACAAACAGAATTACGAAAGCTAACGGTTTTGAGGCAAATTAAAAATTACAATAAACAACTTCGAAAAGTTTCCATCGACACATTTGCCAGAATACAACAACAACAACAACAACAACAACAACAACAACAACAACAACAACAACAACAACAACAACAATAATAATAATAATAATAATAATAATAATAATAATAATAATAATAATAATAATCACGAGTCAATAAAATGGGAAAGTAAATCCACAGTAGTATGCCTGTTTGATTTTGTTATTTAAAAGCTTTCGATGACCTGCACGGTCTTCCTTGTCAATCAAACTAGAATTCTAGTCAGATTGACAAGGAGGACTGTGCAGGTCATCGAAAGATTTTTGCTGTATATATTAAATAAACAAAACAAAAAAAAATCAAACAGGCATACTACTCTGGATTTACTTTCTCATTATTATTATTATTATTATTATTATTATTATTATTATTATTATTATTATTATTATTATTATTATTATTATTATTATTATTATTATTACTTCTATTTGGGAAAAACTATTACGAGAGTATATATAATGTTCGAATGAGTCCACAATAATAAAAAATGTTTAAAGTTTTTAAATTATACACGGAATCTTAACATTGTTTATTATTGTGGACCCATTAAAACATTATTATTATTACTATTATTATTCTTATTATTATTATTATTATTTTAAGGTTTCCTAAAACAGCTGGCGATTAAAACGCGTAGAACGAGCCGTCTTAGGTGTTTCAGGAAAAATCCAAATAATAATAATAATAATAATAATAATAATAATAATAATAATAATAATAATAATAATAATAATAATAATAATAATAATAATAATAATATTTACCAAATATGTATTTCCTAGCAATTTTCCTCAAGCAAGACTTTACCGAAGCCTTTGCATATGAATGAAGCCAACGAAGAAAATACTTTCTTTTTCCCTTTCGAGTGGGAATGAGAAGTCCTTTCCAACCAAACCGCAGAGAGTGACTCCAAGTCCCGAGAATGAATTGGGAGTAATTAGACACAGAAGGGTAGAAATAGTTCCACCAGACTGTTAATCCAGTGACTGACTTTGTCCGTCGATTGGCAGTCAAGGTCTTTGGGAATTGAGTGTAAACTCATCTAATTAAAATTATATTAAGACAAAAGATAATATATTCGTTTATTCGTCCATTTATCTACACCCTTCCAACTTGTCGGGATAGCTCCGTTATATCATATTATTATCACCTACGAATCTCATGTTGTTATTTTCCGCGTAAAGGTTCATTGCTTTTCATAAACAACCCAAAAATTAATACCACGGGGAAATCTGTAAAAGAACCTTGATAAATTGTTACCACTTTGAGGGGAGGGTCAGCGCATTAAATTCATTTTTTTATTTAGTTGCGTAACTTGGCGTCACGCCACAAATGACCAGAGAGGGAAATGAATATTTATGGGAATGAGGGCATGAAGGAGTAGGTGGAAAAAAAGGTTTTTATTTTCGGTTCATGAAAAAAGTTGTAAATCATTTTTGTAATTCCATACTCCCTCACGGGACCGATAGATTATCCGGGATTTCTGAGCAATGCATTACATTACGCTGAATGAAATATATTTGCGATGAAGGGGAGAGGAATTTATTCCGTCAGAGCTCATTGAGTTCGGATCTCTTGATGAAGGCGGGGACGGGGACGGGGATGGTCTTGGTTCCTTAATTTTAGACACCTATCAAATGGTCCGACTCGTTAACGAAAATTTATATAATTACCAATTATTCCAAAATCAAAAATGCTAAATTGATCAAGAAAAAGATCTACGGAGGGCATCAAGGAAATGAAAGTAGAATGAAACGGTAATGAAATTACCTCACAGGAAATGATCAGCATATCAACAGGTGTAAATATTTCTATGCTAATTCTGAAAGCGATTCTTTAGTGGATCACATTATAGATTCCTTATCACATGACTACCCTTAGAATGAAAATCACCATTTCTTTCCCTTACTATACCGGCGCAGAATCGCGTATCAAAATATGACGGTCGATATTCTATGAATTGAGCATATTTTACGAGTATACTAATGACAGATTTTACTTTCGAATATCGGCTCATGTTTTTTCCGTCTTTTTATTTTTTCACAGACCTGCTGTTGACTTGCAATGTTTCGCTAACTACTGAAAAAATTTCAAGAATGATACGCTGGTTATGTTCTATTTCATTCCGGCTCTCTCTCTCTCTCTCTCTCTCTCTCTCTCTCTCTCTCACACGCACGCACACGCACACACACACACACACACACACACACATATATATATATATATAAGTAAACATATAGTAGCTATATATATATAATATAATACATATATGTATATATATATGTATATATATATATATATATATATATATATATATATATTATATATATATATATATAATATATAGTATATATATATATATATATTATATTGACATAACTTATACTACACAACTAATTTGTAAATTGACACTAAATCATAATAAAGTTCAAACTAAAACATGCAGATTCGCACAAGTGTCGACGTCCTCCAAGCGAGTCAACATCATCTCCGAATATTCCCGAAACATAATATCTCTTGGCTCAGTAGACAAGAAGGTTCATGGCGGCTAAGAACAGAGACTGGCTGGATCCAATTAGGGAGATTAGGTTAGTCTGTGAATACAGGTGTTCTTCTTCTTCTTTGCCCTTCTTTGGTCCTTCTCTGGCTCGGCTCAAAAGGGGATTGAGAAGAACGTGGGAAGATTAGCAGTGGGTTGCTGAGAGAGATTTCTGCAGGAGATTTAATTCACTTTTTATTACAATTTCCATTACTGAGACTAAAGAATATTAGCGAGAGAGAGAGAGAGAGAGAGAGAGAGAGAGAGAGAGAGAGAGAGATTGAACAAACTAACAACTATTAACGAATTGGGGAAATTTTTCTGCTTACTTCCCAAGTGAATATATAAGCATTTAAAAACATAAAAACCACCCGATAATATACCTCTTCATTTCTTTATCTACACCATCCAACTTGGAGAAGTGCTTTAATATGTCGATTTCAACCCAAACGAATTTATTATTTTCTTTTTCCGTGTCACAACTTCTTTGCATTTCATGAATACCTAAAGAAGTGACACTATGGGGAATTCTGTAAACGAAGAATAGATGAAGGGCAGAGCAGTGCATAAAATCCGTTTCAGTTTTCTGTTAAAGGAAGGTATTGAGATGGCGTTGCCTGCCCGTCCGCACTTTTTCTGTCCGCCCTCAGATCTTAAAAACTCCTGAGGCTAGAGGCCTCAAAATCGGTATGTTAATCATCCACCCTCTAACCATCAAACGTACCAAATTGCAACCCTCCAACCTCAGTAGTGTTTATTCTATTTTAGGTTAAAGTTGGCCATGATCGTGCGTCTGGCTCCGCAAAAACACAGGCCACCACGGCCGTTTAATAGTTTCATGGGCTGTGGCTGAGACTTTCACTTTCACACAGCATTATACGCTGCACAGAAAACTCGATTACGCCGAAGAAACCTCGCCATATCATTTACTTGTTTAACTGAGTATCGTAACTTGGCGTCACACCACAAATGATCAGGGAGGGAAAGAGTATTCAGAGGAATGAAGGAATGACGGAGAACGCCAGAGGAATGAGTTTGGATTTTCAGTTCAGGTAAAAAATTGTGACCCATTTGTGTAATTAGATTTTCCCTCCTAGGGCCAATAGCCCGTCTGGATTTCTGAGCGTTGCATTAAATCACTCTTAAATAAAATCTGGTTTCGATGAAGGGGAATGTGATCTATTCTGTCGCGGATTATCTAGTTCGGGTCTCATGATGAAGACGGAGACGAGGGGAGATTTTTATTTATTTTTTAATAATTAATCCTTTAGTTTAGAAAAAAAATATTGATATATCAGTCCGACTTTCCGATAGTTTGTACCAGATATTTCGAAAGGTCACATGATATGAATCTGACTTTTATTTTTTATCAGAACACTGACAAAATGACCAAGCAAATGAAAACAGTGCAAAGCAATGTCTCAAAATATAAAAGCACTTTAAATGGGGTACCTATGATAAAATGCCGAATGGGCTGTTAGGTTTAACTAGGGAACTCAACGTTGTGTCGGATGTCTTCCTTATATATTATTTCTGACATTTAATTACTGTCCAATTTCTGGTACGTTAAGAAAATGCCACGTTCCCACTTTTCAGCATCTGTAGAGCGGATTTTTTGTTTTCTGTAAAAGAAAACTATTGAGATGGAAAGGCCTGTCCGTCCGCACTTTTTCGATCCGTCCTCAGATCTTAAAAACATACCACATCACAGCTCTTTAGTCTCAGTATTTTTTAAGATTTATTTTATTTAAGGGTAAATTTAGCCATAATGGTGCGCCTGGAAACGATCTTGTACAGGCCACAACTGTGCCTCGGTTAAAGTTTCACGGGACACTGCTCATACAGCATTATACCGAGACCACCGAAAGATAGATCCATTTTTCGGTGTCCTTGGTTATACACTATGCAGAGAACTCGACTGCGCCGAACAAATGTCGGCGCATTATTATTTTTTTTTTTTTTTTTTGAGACAACATACTACCAAGTAAAATTACTTTGGCGACGTAACATATACGAACCTGGCAGATTAAATGAAAGGTCGCCACCGATAATAATATTCACAATGGGAATGGAGAATGACAGATGTTGCCGAATACACAGACGGAATTTACAGTAGTGGCTTGTAATTAGTGAATACAGAAATCCTAGCAATATATCTTCTTATGTATACTTCTTCCCGTCCACAACAATTACGTACAAAAAACGGTTTTCATATCCATATTTTGAAGATCATTAGGTGTAAGTAGCCTTGAATATAATGGTGATGAAATAAAAGGCATTTAGAAATAGAGTAAAAAAAATCAAAATAACTTCATACTTGATTATAATGCATTAAGAGTAGCAAATTTTTATAATAACAAGAGCAGACGAACATACAACACAAAATTCCTGTTCTATTACCAAATAACCATTTAAGAACAATTATACAGAGATAGGCCAGCAAAAAAAAAATAATAAATAAAATTAAAAATTAGGAAAGTACCACATGATACTTACCTGAAATCGCCAGTGCATTAAGTCACGTTTTACTGGTTAAACTGAGAAATAATTCGATAAGATAGTGGCCGAATAACAAAGCAACTGTCGATCACTGTGAAAACAGTAAGATTATCAAAAGGAGATCTAAAAGGCTGTTTATTCTAATATCACGCTGGAAAGAAATATCACAGAATCCAGATTTATAAAATAATTTTGTTTATCTTATTATCGGCGCGGAATATAAATATAAATTATATATATATATATATATA
Source organism: Macrobrachium nipponense (assembly GCF_015104395.2). Taxonomy (NCBI): domain Eukaryota; kingdom Metazoa; phylum Arthropoda; class Malacostraca; order Decapoda; family Palaemonidae; genus Macrobrachium; species Macrobrachium nipponense. The sequence goes on from NC_061097.1 coordinate 22,517,066, forward strand.
TATATATATATATATATATATATATATATAT
>NC_061097.1:22522096-22539596 GCF_015104395.2 Macrobrachium nipponense
AGCGATAAAAACTAGTTTTACCATTAACATATTCAGCTTTTTATGCATAACTTCGCAAGCACATTAAAGAATTATATTTTCTGGAAATGTGTTTGCGTGTGCGTGATAAATATTATGCTTATTTACTTAATTACTTTTCCATTATGGGTTAAAATAATACAAGTGTAGAAGTTCAATTAGAATAATTAAGAAACAATTATCTAAATACTTCTCCATAAAAACGATATACAAGTGAAAAAGTTTAATTTGAATAATTAAGACATTTTTTGCATATATTTTTTATTTATATCAATAGTATGGTAAATACAGATTGTTATTTTTGGCTTCGCGATTATAACGAAAAGGATTAACTGATATTTCAGTAACAATACGAAAAAACAACTGCATTTTCCAATGAAAACTTTTTCTCATCGCTACTGTTATGTCATTAAAAATTCTTACTTCATTTATGTACTTGGTAAATAGTAGTAAATCAGAACTTGCTCGCAGTTATACATTTCATTTGATATTAACCTCTCACTCTTCCTGCTAATTTTCGTTGTAAATTATTGTATTTGTTTGAAGACTTCTTCAATGGTTTCGTTAAGTACCTGTTCGTTATTCGATGACTGGGTTAATTTGTTGTACCACTATCTATCCATCTATCCATACATATAAGAACACACACATACACAAACAAATATATATATATATATATATATATATATATATATATATATTATATATTATATATATCTAATATATAAAATATATCTGTAACTGATTTATCTCGAATTTATAATTACAATAATAAATACTAGCAAACTTACCCATCTACGATAGGTGATAAAATACGGGTGCAGAAGTGAAAAATTTATATGTACTATTTGTTCAGCAATATTAAAATAAGGGCGATTTTTATACATACCTACTACAGAACCTCTTTGTACACAGTATTATCAGTTTGTCCACCACTTAATTTCAAGTTGGCAGAGTCAGTTGCTCTGCTCATCGCCACATACAGTAGACCATGCGTGAACATGGGTGACGGCAGAAACACACCAACACGATCCAAAGTCTGGCCCTGCGACTTGTTTGCAGTGAATGAGAAGGCCAGGTTGATGGGAAACTGCCTGCGCCGTAACTGGAACGGAAACTGGTTGTCCGAAGGCATCAGAGGAATCCGCGGGATGAACAGACGTTTGCCGGTGTGAAGGCCAGTTGCTATCACTGCTTTGATGATGTGGGAGTTTAGCTCCATAACGGTGTACCTTGTTCCGTTGCAATGTCCATTGGCAGGATCGAAATTCCGAAGCAACATTACCAGGCAGTACTTCTTAAAACGTTATTTTGTGCACTGGCAGTCCCGATGGATTTAAGTTATTCAAAAAATCTTGCGGATATTGATGATAATTTTCATCTTCTATTGTGTCCGAGCTGAAATATTCGCGACTTTCTCCGGGGAAGTTGTACAGAAATCCAGGGCATGAACAGAAGTTTGCAAGTGTGAGGGCCCGTTGCTATCACTGCTTTGATGACGTGGGAGTTAAGCTCCATAACGGTGTACCTCATTCCGTTGCAATGTCCATTGGCAGGATCGAAATTCCGAAGCAACATTACCGGGCAGTACTTCTTCAAAACGTTATTTTTTGGGTCCCTGGCCAGTCCTCGATGGATTTAAGTTATTCAAAAAATCTTGCAGATATTGATGATAATTTTCATCTTCTATTGTGTCCGAGCTGAAATATTCGTGTTTTTCTCTGGGGAAGTTGTACAGAAATTATGTATGAAAAATCGTAAAGTAACTAAGTCTACGGGAATAACCAGCCTCGTTTCACGGCCAGAAACAGCTCCGTTTCAGGGAATCCCTTCTCACCCCCACCCCCTACAAAGGAAGGGGGTAGGTTGGATGAAACCCCATTACAAACCATCTTAGGGGTCCCCACCATAACCCTGCCAAGTTTCATGCCCATCTGACCAGCCGTTTGGCCGTGATTGAATGACAGGCAGACAGACATTACGCCCATTATAGTATGATACTATATTGTAGTGTGTGTGTGTATATATATATATATATATATATATATGTGTGTGTGTGTGTGTGTGTTGTGTGTGATGCACATTTGGGTATTAGTTTCCGTAAAGGGTGTAAACTGTCCAACCCAGAACTATCTAATATTAGGAATCTTGGGAAATTTTGTAAAAATACCATAACTATAAGGATTTCAAGATATTGTTATCAAGTCCATACGAACACCACCTTCCAATATTAGAATCTCTAGCTATAAAGAAACTAGTTCCCACCTTAAACAACCACTCTTCATCTGTTCCCTTGTCGTACATAGCTTAAACCCCGCATTTCTTCTTGTTTACTTTCGATGCGTTTTCCATACAGCAACCGATCGTAATTGAGACAAGATGTCTTTTTAACTACTCCTTAATTTTAATATGCATTTCTGTTTATATAAAATATTTTGTTTTATTTTATTTCATTTTTTAAGTAACTTGTATTTCAATGTTGTAACTTTCCATTTATTACTTTATTCAATAACGTTTTATATGTAAAAATAAATAATTTAATGATGCATTGTATATCAGTTTTTTATTCTTTTATTTTAGCTTGGATGATGAGACATTGGTTTCGAAACGTCGGGATACGAATAGAATGACATAAGTTTAATGCTGTATTCTTCAAGGCCTTTTGATATATATATATATATATATATATATATATATATATATATATATATATATATATATATAATATATATATATATATATATATATATATATATATTATACATACAAATACATGCATATGTACATTATATAATGTGTATATATTATATATATATACACCCATATATATGTATATATATATATGATATATATCATATATATATATATATATATATATATATATATATATATATGTCAGAAGGCCTTGAAGAAGACAGCATTCAACTTATGTCATTCTATTCGTATCCCGACGTTTCGAAACCAATGTCTCATCATCCAAGCTAAAATAAAAGCTAAAAAACTGATATACAATGCATCATTAAATTATTTGTGTTACATATAAAACGCATTGAATAAAGTAATAAATGGAAAGTTACAACATTGAAATACAAGTTACTTTAAAAAATGAAATAAAATAAAACAAAATATGTATATATGTATATACTGCTTTAATGGCATCAGTAAGTTTCTTGCAGGTATCTTCATACCGACGAAGTTTTTTCCGATTCTCGTTCGTCAATTTCTGGTGAAAAATACGCAGACTCCCTTCTTCCATTTATTGAATTTTGTCGTGACAGCTGTTTCCCCTTACGCCATTATCAAGCGACTACCGACTTTACATCTGGCCTTTCGGCCTATTTATTTCATCGTGTGGGAAGTATGACCTTGAGGTATGGGTACTGGTTAGTCTAGGGATTAACAGCTTAAGGGCGTTGTTTTGGATACAAAGAACATAAGGACATATGTACTGTGACAATAAAAGTGAAAGTTTAAACAGCGGTTAAATAAATATTCAAAATATAATGCCATGTGCTAGTGTTTCCTTAAATGAATGTTTAAAATTTAATGTTACATGTTGGTTTTAAATACAAAATTACCAAATTACATGCAGGAATAAAAATGAATATAGAAATCTAAATACAGGAATAAAAAATATTTTATAGCATGCATAAAGGTACAAATCAGATCATTTCTGTTTATACATAAATGTGTATAATATTAAATTTTATATTAAGTGAAAAACTATGCCCTAAAAGTATATATATATATATATATATATATATATATATATATATATATATATTATATAGAGAGAGAGAGAGAAGGAGAGAGAGAGAGAGAGAGAGAGAGAGAGAGAGAGAGAGAATGTCATTTACCAGTAGTTAGACTTTAAGCCACATTCTGATTTTTAGCATCCACCCCAAACAGGTTTCCCGTTGGATTTATAGAACTTCGTGAATAAAGTACATCATGTTCAAGTTCTGATAAGATTTTGATTTGATACAGAAACAAATTATTTTTGTGAATCATACACAATCATAAGGTAAATATCCCACTGAATTTCAATAAATACCGGAGGATCATTCTCACTGTATAAAAATAACCAAACACTAAAAAAACAAAGGCTTTGAAAAGAACTTAATAAAAGGAAATGTAGGATTAAACTGGGTGACTAAATGCATACCGTAATCGTACATAATAACGATTATAACTTTGTGACAACTAATAAATGAGATTTGAAAAAATAATAAAGAAAAACAAACAAACAAACGCAGCTTGGGAAACCTAACGAATGTGTAACCGCCCCTAAACATGAATGTCTAAACCCCGGGAGCTCAACCATGATTGTCAATTAAACTTTGTTAACACCTCATGTAACGCTTAACAACTCCTGCTAATTCAGTTTTCCACAAATATCTGATTCTGTCTCTCTCTCTCTCTCTCTCTCCCTTTCTCTCTCTCTCTCTCTCTCTCTCTCTCTCTCTCTCTCTCTCTCTCTCTCTCTCTCTCCATGCCATGTTTATTTGTTGTTATATATAATGCAGTATAACTATTGGCGACAACCATTCCTTCTGCTTTAGTTGGTCACTGAAGAAGTTAAGTATATCTTAGTTTAACCAGGCCACTGAGCAGACCAACAGCTCTCCTAGAGCTGGCCCGATGGATTAGATCATTTTAAGTGGCTAGGACCCAACTGGTTACCTAGCAACGGGACCTACATCGAGAAATTGATTTCCATCACCAGAAATAAATTCCTCTGATTCATTGTTGGCAGAGCGGGGAATCTAACCCGGGCCCAACATTTTGTTATTATTTAACCTCAGATCGGCAAACAGCAGAACAATCTGCCCTTTCCTTCACGACAACAATGTTGTCAATGGGTAAGTATGCTTGTATTCTATAATTTAATTATCTTAATGGGACCCGACAACATATTGTTGTTATGTGGGTAACAAATGAAAGCATTCTAAGAATAAGGTTACAGGATGTCATCGTGTTTTACATCCCAGATGTAAAGAAACAACGCAAGCGATAAAAAGAGTAACGACCTCCGCATAACTGATACTATGTGGCCGTGTAAAAGGACGCTTAAATCAACATTAATTGGCGAAACTGCCACTATACCCGGGAATAGGTTAAGTGCCTTGTTACGAACGAACCGCACTGATGAAATCTGGGTCAGTGGTTCTTGAATATCAAACTGCCACTAAACCAGGGGTTATGCCCAAAAGTAAGCTTTCGTCGGTATTGATTTTGAGCTCATACGCTTCCAAAGTTCTGACAGTTTCATGTAATGAAATATTCCCTGCATCAAAACATAGCTGTGGCGAGCACTGAAAATAGTCAAATCTCAGACACCAGAAAAACAATACTACATTTGGTTTTGTTTGTATGGTGTTTTTCCGTTTGTTTTGTTTTTTTTTTGCATGGAATCAAAGGTTATTCAGCAACGGGACCAACGACTTTACGTGACTTCCGAACCACGTCGAGAATGAACTTCTATCACCAGAAAAACACATATCTCACCCATCAGTGGAATACCCGAGAATCGAACTCGCGCCCACCGAGATGGCAGGCCAATGCCATGCCACTGAGGTGCTTGCTACATTTGGTGAATTTGCACCAATCTAGTCACATTTACTTGATATTTCATGCCTCATAGGATTCCAAAGGAGCATGAAGGAAGTCTTTCATTTTGGTTAATTCTTGTTCACTTTGGTAAAACATAAGTACCCGTTATTTAAGCCAGTAGGTTGTGACATTTTAATATCACTAGAGTGCATGTAAAAATATCTGGTACCAGGCTTCACTTCATTGGCGTGTCCCAAATATGTGGTTGCAAGGTGTGTATTCGATTACATTATAAGATATTCATACTCATATATATATATATATATATATATATATATATATATATATATATATATATATATATATATATGTTAGTTGTGTATGTAGTATGTATGATGTATGTATGATGTATACATAAGCGAATGCTACAGGAAAATGACATGCAGAATTGTCTACCAAGCGCTTTCGCCTTTATTGAGGTATTGTGCCTCGACAATGCTCAATAATGGTGAACGCGGTCGGTGGGGATTTCTGCCTGTCCTTTTCCTATGGTAATTAAGTCATGTGCATTTAATGTGATTTTATATATATATATATATATATATATATATATATATATATATATATATATATATATATATATATATATATATATATATATATATATATATATATATATATATATATATATATATATATATATATATATATATATATATATATATATATATATATATTATATATATATATATATATACCTTGAACCCACGGTAGAAAGGTAAGTGTAACAGGCACTTGGAACAAGTACTTCCATAGTCTATATTCTAAATTTTCAAGTGAACTTGAAAATGTAGAGAATACTAATAAAAATACTTGTTCCAAGTCTCTGTGTCACTTAGCTTTTTTACCGTGGATTTAAGGATATTCTCAAGTACGTGTACCTTCGTGCTACAATGGATATTATAATATATTATATATATATATTAATATATATATATATATATATATATAATATATTGAATATATATATATATAGTCGTTCTTTTATACAATTCTGCCGATTCTGCCTCCGGGTATTCTCTGCTTTTTTTCTTTTATGGGGAAAATCTTTATTTTCTCCCCTTCTTCTCACGTCCTATATTCCACTCTTTTATTCATTCGCCACTGCTTTTTCACCTTCACTGCAGCCTCTCCTGCGGCCTCCAGCGCGTTCCTTGCATTCCAACTCCATCTCTTGTGGAATCGTCTCGATCTGGCTGTGACATTCCTCTTTCCTCAAGACGCTTTATGGCTCCGGACAAACTCTGCTGAAGACATTTCATTGTCTCCCACGGTTTGTGAGGTGGGTGTCTAAATTGGCCCGTTTTTTAAGGAAATGGAGGTGGTTGGAAGATAGCATTCCTCTTCATTCCCCAGTCATTCCCAATGTTCCAGATCGAGACGAAAAGGGAAGGGTTGGGAGAGAGGGGGGAGGCTTTACCGAAATACATCGGAAAAATGTAAAATATTTCAGAATATGTTGTAAAAAAAGGTTGAGGAGGATAAAGCATCTCTAGTAGGTACTTGACTTGAATTATATTCATATTTGCGGTAATTATGTCAGTTAATATCTAGTCTTCGATTTCAATCGATGAAGGACAAAAATAAACAGCTGGGAGACAAGGGGTTGGATATAATCCCAAAAGAAAAGACAAGACAAATTAGATAAATTCTTGGAAACGGAAAAATCAACAAATAGCTGACAAAAATGAAGACTGGCAACCGAAGTGACCAACCTGCTGACCTGGATGCATTTAAGAGAGATGATGAACTGCCAGATGTATCTCGCCACCTACGAGAACCAAATTGCTACCAATAAAAAAAAAAGTGTCGCCATCTGATGGCTGAGGGTATAAGTAATGCACACTGGAACTGAGAAGTCTTGCTAATTAGACGAGCCTTGTGAGGCAGAGAAAACGTAATGTCTTCGAATGTAACTGCATATTATCTAATGAGTGGGGAAAGGATGATTTATCAGGACTGGTTGGCTTGTGAAGGATATTATTGATTTGGGGAACAGGACGTCATATACATTTAGAAGAGTTCATTTTGTTGATTGTTTCGATTTTCAAAGGTTTCCATCAAACAATAAAAAGGGTGAGCAAAAAAAATCCTTAATTACAACAGATTTTTCTTGTCCTCAGAACATTATTTGGCTGGTATTTCATTTTATATCTGGTTAAACTGCGACCCTCTTATGGACTTAATTTATTTATCTGTATATTCATTTTACGAGAAATACCTGGTAGCAATTTCAAGAGTACATGTGTTTCCTGTTAATGTTAAGACCCAACCAAAGGTATGACATCATGAAGCCTTAGCTGTGATTACCTATTCAGTAATAATCCGTGGCAAGTCTAAGGCGAAAAGTTCATAAATCCGTCTCCTGAAATAACTCGGGACTCCTATAGTGGGTGTTTTGTGAAGGCAATTGGCTACCAGGTGGGGGAACAGAGGGAAGTAAAGTTTGGAAGAAAAAAACGGGGGGGGGGGGGGGGGGGGTGGTTGTTCACTGGAGGAATCAACAGAAATGTTACTGCAGTCAAGAGACCCAAAAATGGAGGATATTTTTCAGGAGTAGTTCATACGATTCAACGACCATAAGGCTAGGTATGTATATGTATTGTTTGTTTGTATGGTGTTTTTTACGTTGCATGGAACTAGTGGTTATTCAGCATCGGGACCGACGGCTTTACGTGACTTCCGAACCACGTCGAGAGTGAACTTCTATCACCAGAAATACACATCTCTCACTCTTCATTGGAATGCCCGAGAATCGAACTCGCGGCCACCGAGGTGGCAGGCAAAGACCATACCAAGCACGCCACTGAGGCGCTCTATGTATATATATATATATATATATATATATATATATATATATATATATATATATATATATATATATAGACCATACCAAGCACGCCACTGAGGCGCTACTGTGATATATATATATATATATATATATATATATATATATATATATATATATATATGTAGTATGTAAATATCTTAGTACGCTTAGTACCTATAGAAAATATGGCCATTGACGGTTAGGGCTTTTATGTAGTGACGGACCTCAAGAGTAGAAAAGGCATCAACTGACGTCAGCGTTTTCCAAAAGGAAGGAAAGACCGAGGGAGTTGGAAGGTTAAATGTTGTTCAGTATTAAATTCAGAGACTGATAAAGGAGGTTTCTTACTCACTTAAATATCTTGTAATCGTTTAGTCTCAGAGGAGTCGCGGTCTTCTTGTCCAACCTAATTTAATCTGATTTCTCTCAGTTTTTCGTAACTGAAGGTAAATGCGATGATATGAAATGTTTTATTCGTACGATACTCCTACGAATATACAGACTTTAGGCCAAAGGCCAAGCACTAGGACCCATGAGGTCATTGAGCGCTGAAACGGAAATTGAAAGTAGAAAGGTTTGAAAGGCGTAATAGGTGGATAACCTCGCAGTTGCACTACGAATCAATTATTAGGAGAGGGTGGAAAGTAAAATGGAAGAAAGAGAATTTCATCAGAGGTACAGTAAAAGGAATGAAAGGGGTTGCAGCTAGAGCCCGAAGGGACGCTGCAAAGGACCGTAAGTAATGCCTATGGTACAACCCATGAGGGGCATTGACCGTGCTAACCCCGCCCCCATCCCACCTCATAGATCATTGGTATGAAATTCCTTCAAATTTGTATTGCCGAATTTGTTGTTACTGCGTCGATTGCAGTTCGGGACTAGAACTTTTTGGATTTCAAAAATCGAATCATTTCCTATATATATATATATATATATATATATATATATTATATATATATATATATATATATATATATATATAATATATAAAATATAGGTAGATAGATAGATAGATAGATAGATAGATAGATAGATACATGTGTTTTATATATAATACGTATAAAATACATAACGTATATAGATGGTAATTTCCTTAAATAATATACAAATGCAACCTCACATGGCGGTAAACGAGAAAAAATGCCAAGTTTCGATACAGGGCTGCTCACAGGGACCAGGTCATCCACTAACGATGATAACAGCAATAACAGTACAACAACTAGAAAAACCTTTCATAGCTATAACGACAGTACCGAACCCCTCGGAGTAACAGCTGCTGCGGTCAGGTGGTGAATGACCTTGTTGTTGCCAGGGATCTTAATCAAGTGGTAATTTACCGATGAAGCTCACTTGCTGGAAGCTCCCTCAAGAACATTATTAAGGGATTACCGGGAAAAGATGGGGAATTCGTAGGCCTTCCTACAGTAAATGAAGGAATACAGAATTTGGGCTAAAGGTCCAACACCGGGACCTAAGAGGTCATTCGGCACTGAAACGGAAATTGGCAGTAAAACGTTTGAAAGGCGTAACAGGAGGAAAAGTTTATCTTAGTTTAACCAGACCATTGAGCAGATTAACAGCTCTCCTGGGGCTGGCCCGGAGGATTTGATATTTTTACGTGGCTAGGAACCAATTGGTCACCTAACAACGGGACCTACAGCTTATTGTGGGATCCGAACCACATTACTCGAGAAATGAATTTCTATCAACAGAAATAAATTCCTCTGATACCGCGTTGGCCGAGTCGAGATTCGAGCTTCGGACCACCGGATTGGTAACCGAGCGTGAAAACCACTCGTCCAACGAGGAACTCATATAAATGGAGGAAAACCTCGCAGTTGCTATATGAATCACTCGTTACGAGAGGATAGAAAGTAAGATGGGAGAAAGTGAATACGAAAACAAGGTACAGTAAAATGCACGAAAGGAATTGCAGCTAGGGGACGGAGGCACGCTTCAAAGAACCTCAAGCAATGCCTACAGTGCACCGCATGAGGTGCACTCACGGCACTACCCCTCTACGGGATCCTACCTAAGACTGGGCCAAGTGTTTTCCACGAAAATAGATTTGATGGCAGATAATAGGCATGAAGATTTACACAAGAACGCTATAGTTTTAAAAGCAGTGGTATACTATATGATTATTTAAGGAATTTGTGATTTTTACCACTGGGAAAGGAAATTGATTTCATAGAGCCCAAATCCCCGTGACCCAACAATGAAGCTTTCACTATTATTATTATTATTATTATTATTATTATTATTATTATTATTATTATTAATTATTATTATTATTATTATTTATTATTCAGCAAATGAAACCTATTCATATGGAACAAGCCCACAAGAACCATCAACTTGAAATTCAAGCTTCCAAAGAATATGGTGTTCATTAGGAAGAAGTAAGAGGTAAATGGAAATAAAGATATCCCACTTATTAAAAATATTAATAATAATTAACAAATAGAAAAAATGTAGATCAGATTACTAGACCGAAAGGCACCGAACAGGGAAATTTAAAAGCAAGACACAGAGACAGGATAAAATTTGAAAGCGAAAATAAAGACATTTTTCAAGGCATTTGAAATCAGGAAAAGTTTTAGGGGAAGAAAGCCGACGTGTTCTTTTAAAAACTCGCTCCCTTTTTTTTTTTTTTTTTTTCCAAATGGGTCCTGAAAAATATTCTGCTTTTGAAGTCGAATCTTGAACAAGTGAATTATTTTTATTCGTTTTTAAGAAATACTTCCTTCTCATCTGGATTAGCTTAAAACAAAAGCCTTCAGTGCAGTCAGCCCTCGTATTTATGTCTGGTTGTCACATGGCAGGTTCCATTCGTTGATGTCGTAAGTGACGACTGCATTGTTATAAGGGGAAGATATATGTGCTCTTGGTTGCCTGTTCGTTGGCTAAATAGTTGTTTTCGCCAGATGATCATTCACTGTCTTTCAGGAGCATTTCTCCAATATCCCAAAAGCTGTTCATTCCTTTGCATTACGTCTGCTTTATTCTTTCGCGCATATAAGTGTCGTTTTAAAAAAACTCTTAACATTACATCTTGATTCAATTTCTGAAGACAAATGTCATATAAAACAATAAGTTTATATCAGAAGGCCGTCAAAGAAAATAAAACGAATCATTGGGTAACTTTGGACACCTGTTGGATACAGAAAATCATTTTCAAAATAATCAGTTCCGTTCTATATACTCATTTGAAGGTGGATGTGTATGAAGGCATTACACTTAAGTCGTTCATTCTTCAATTACCCCTCTCTCTCTCTCTCTCTCTCTCACTCTCTCTCTGACAACAATAAATTATTCACCTTTTTAGCATTGCAGCAGATTCATGAATACATAATAAATAAGGGTACGGAATCCATTGTTTTCACAGGCAATATCAAGGGAGTATTTTATGTGTAGTTAAGCAATATATTATTCGTACCTATAATTAATTAAGACTATCCAATCCACAGCGTTATCGCAGTCCATAAATAATCAAGTAATTAACATTCTCAGTGTAAAATTATCTGTCTAATATTCAGTGAAATGCATTGGTTATTTATGATGAAGTGGTATATATACCCTTGAAATATGCACAGATACCGAACCCATGAAAGATACATAAAATACATCGAATAATGAATATAAAAATAAAATTACACCATATTTCTAGTTCCACGTTGGCCGAGTGCATTTCGCGCTCGGGTACCAACCCGGTGGTTCGAAGTTCGGTTCTCGGCTCGGCCAACGCGGGACCAGAGGAATTTGTTTGTGGTGACAGAAATTCATTTCCCGACACAATGAGGTTCGGATCCCACAATAAGCTGTAGGTCCCGTTGTTAGGAAAGCAATTAGTTCCTAGTCACGTAAAAATATCTAATCCTTCGGGCCAGCCCTAGGAGAGCTGTTAATCAGCTCAATGGTCTGGAAAACTAAGATATACTTAATACGATATTTCTTACTATACCTTTACCTGGAACGTCTTATATTCCTTTACAATGACTCCCTATAATAATAATAAGAAGAAGAAATATTAGAATTATGCTATTAGAAGCAGAGTAAGACTTATTCAACAGAATATAAAAGGAATATAAGATTTAGGCCAAAGGCCAAGCACTGGGACCTATGAGGTTAGGTTATTCAGCGCTTAAAGGAAAATTGAAATAGAATGCACGTCATTAGTAGTAAGTTGATAGCCTTCCATATTTATATGACATGTACTTGCCGGTTATTCACACAAAATAAATCCATGCATTGCTTAATATTTATATATGTGATGTATATATATCTATATATATATATATATATATATATATATATATATATATATATATATATATATATATCAAAACAAACATATAGATAGATAAATAGATAGATAGATAGGTAGCACACACACACAAATATATATATATATATATATATATATATATATATATATATATATATATATCAATTCAAGCTACAAATGTCCTTTAATATCTAAATTCACTTTACCTCCCAAATGATATATTTTCATATATGTACCGAAGGGGAATTTTTAAGTTGATAACAATTTCGTCCCCCAATGGGATCGAACCACCGTCCAGGTGGACGGGGACGGAATCAGGACAGTCAGTGACGCTATCCAATCGGCCAACAGAGACGCTATAAGTTCATATCGATTCTGACCTTACAAATCACCCTCGATCTGGATGCTTTCGTAATTAGAATCGATATGAAACCCCGTCTACCATGTTGGCCAATTCGAGCGTTTGACAGAACGTAGCCTTTTGTTATGAATAATTATCACATCGAACCGTGATCCATTTATATATCAATTCAAGCTACAAATGTCCTTTAATATCTAAATTCACTTTACCTCCCAAATGATATATTTTCATATATGTACCGAAGGGGAATTTTTAAGTTGATAACAATTTCGTCCCCCCATGGGATCGAACCACCGTCCAGGTGGACGGGGACGGAATCAGGACAGTCAGTGACGCTATCCAATCGGCCAACAGAGACGCTATAAGTTCATATCGATTCTGACCTTACAAATCACCCTCGATCTGGATGCTTTCGTAATTAGAATCGATATGAAACCCCGTCTACCATGTTGGCCAATTCGAGCGTTTGACAGAACGTAGCCTTTTGTTATGAATAATTATCACATCGAACCGTGATCCATTTATATATCAATTCAAGCTACAAATGTCCTTTAATATCTAAATTCACTTTACCTCCCAAATGATATATTTTCATATATGTACCGAAGGGGAATTTTTAAGTTGATAACAATTTCGTCCCCCCATGGGATCGAACCCTTCGGTACATATATGAAAATATATCATTTGGGAGGTAAAGTGAATTTAGATATTAAAGGACATTTGTAGCTTGAATTGATATATAAATGGATCACGGTTCGATGTGATAATTATTCATAACAAAAGGCTACGTTCTGTCAAACGCTCGAATTGGCCAACATGGTAGACGGGGTTTCATATCGATTCTAATTACGAAAGCATCCAGATCGAGGGTGATTTGTAAGGTCAGAATCGATATGAACTTATAGCGTCTCTGTTGGCCGATTGGATAGCGTCACTGACTGTCCTGATTCCGTCCCCGTCCACCTGGACGGTGGTTCGATCCCAATGGGGGACGAAATTGTTATCAACTTAAAAATTCCCCTTCGGTACATATATGAAAATATATCATTTGGGAGGTAAAGTGAATTTAGATATTAAAGGACATTTGTAGCTTGAATTGATATATAAATGGATCACGGTTCGATGTGATAATTATTCATAACAAAAGGCTACGTTCTGTCAAACGCTCGAATTGGCCAACATGGTAGACGGGGTTTCATATCGATTCTAATTACGAAAGCATCCAGATCGAGGGTGATTTGTAAGTCAGAATCGATATGAACTTATAGCGTCTCTGTTGGCCGATTGGATAGCGTCACTGACTGTCCTGATTCCGTCCCCGTCCACCTGGACGGTGGTTCGATCCCATGGGGGACGAAATTGTTATCAACTTAAAAATTCCCCTTCGGTACATATATGAAAATATATCATTTGGGAGGTAAAGTGAATTTAGATATTAAAGGACATTTGTAGCTTGAATTGATATATAAATGGATCACGGTTCGATGTGATAATTATTCATAACAAAAGGCTACGTTCTGTCAAACGCTCGAATTGGCCAACAAGGTAGACTTTGTTTCATACGTCGATTCTAATTACGAAAGCATCCAGATCGATGTTTGTAGGTCAGAATCGATATGAACTTATAGCGTCTCTGTTGGCCGATTGGATAGCGTCACTGACTGTCCTGATTCCGTCCCCGTCCACCTGGACGGTGGTTCGATCCCATGGGGGGACGAAATTGTTATCAACTTAAAAATTCCCCTTCGGTACATATATGAAAACTATATCATTTGGGAGTAAGGGAATTTAGATATTAAAGGACATTTGTAGCTTGAATTGATATATAAATGGATCACGGTTCGATGTGATAATTATTCATATATATATATATATATATATATATATATATATATATATATATATATATATATATATATATATATATATATATATACAGGTTGAAGAGGTAAAGACATGTCTTTCACAGGTATCGTTTATCACACCGACGTTTCACATCACATGATGCATCCTCAAGGCTGGAAATTATATATTAAGAATACTAAAATCATCACTCACTCATAAAAAAATCTAAAAAAAACACAACAGATATTTGACATTTACAAATACAAATTAAAACGAGAACTTGAAAGGAACACCTACCAAGGTAAGAGTTAAAAAGTGACTAAAAAGGCAGAGAAAATTAACATAAGAAGATGACTAAACAGAACGTGGAGAGTAAACAAACAGGCAGTTATGCTAAAAACAGTTGCGTGGAACAGGCATTTATGCTAAAAACAGTTGTGTGGACGACGATTGGGTGTTTAGTGTTGGTACATTGGTCTTAATAAGAAGGGACTCCAGCACCATCAACTCGTCGTCTCTACTTGCTGATCCAATAATCTTAAACAAATCTGAGAGTGATTCCGAATATTAGATAATTCGGGATTGGACAATCTGCATCCTGTCCTAAAGCTGACACCTTGATGGGAGCAGAAACGGACCCTGAGAAGCCTCCTCGTACATCCAACGTAGGTTCCCAGACTACATCTGGGACAGGTATATTTATAAACAATGTTGGATGTCAAGGAAGGGCTTAGTCTGTCCTTCACTCTGAAAAAAGAACCTATACTTAGAGGATTTCGTGGGATCAACTTCAAATTAACTGCTGGCAGTTCATTATGAATTAAATTCATGAATTTCTTTTTAAAGCTTTTATCGTGAAGGAAAGGGAACTTAGCATAAATACATAATTTTGGAGCGGTATATATGGGAATAGGCGGTTTCATTTTAGTGGTTAGGAGCTTATTAAGGACTCTATGGAAATAGTGGGATGGAAAACAATTATTGCGGAAGAAATTTGCCAAAAACTCCACTTCTTTATGAAAAGCTGACCAGGTGGAAGTCAGAGAGTATGCCCTGTGGAGGAGGGTAGAGAGAGAATTCAACTTGAAATTTAAATTGCATGAACTATAAAAATTGGTGCCCAACCCTGTAAAAGTATTTTTCTATGAATGCTGGTTTGAAACCAGCTTCTTCCCTAGTGACACGTACATCAAGAAATGATAGAGTTGTGAGTTTCTTTCTCTACTGTAAACTTTATATTGGGGTGTTGAGCGTTAATGAATTCTAAAAAGGAGTCGGCGTTAAAATCGTGTTTAAACAAGGCAAAGGTGTCATCTACATACCTCTTATAAAATAATGGGTGAAAACTAAGGGGGCAATTGTCAAATACTGTCTCCTCCAGGGAGTTCATGAAAATATTGGCGAAGGTAGGGCCTAAAGGGCTTCCCATTGCCATCCCCTCCACCTGTCTGAAACAAGAATCATTAAAAATAAAGACTGTGTCCCACATGGCCAATTCTAAAATTTGCTTAAATAAGTGTCTATTAAAACCGTTAAAAAGGGAATCAGGTAATGGAAAAAGTTTGTTTAGTATGATCTCGATCGCCTCCTCAACAGGAACATTAGTGAACAGGGACTCTACGTCGAAACTGACCATAAAAAGGTCGGAGTCCAGCATTAGGATATCCTCCTTGAAATCAGCAGCGCTTTTCACACGTTATAAGCATTATTGGTGAGTGGTTCCAACAATGGAACCAGATACTTAGCAAGTTTATAATTGGGCGTGTTTAATGAAGACAGTATAGGTCTGAGTGGTACTTCCTCTTTATGAATCTTAGGAAGGCCGCACATGATCCCGTATGTAGAGCCTGTAACGAAAAGGTTTTGGAAGGTGTTTTCCTCTATGATGTTGTCACGTTTCAGTACTCTGAGGAACCTATTAATTCTGTCTTCTATTTTGGTAATGTTTTGTAAATTGGGCGTACCCAATCTCTGAAATCTTGATGTTTCATTGAGAATTGAGTGTATTTTATGAATATAATCCTGCTTATCCAAAACTACAGTTCCCTCACCTTTGTCAGGTCGCATTATAATTATACTTTCGTCTTTGGCCAATTCCTTCAAAATACGTAAATCCTCCTTTCTGAAGAATGGAGCCCATCTGGTTTTAAGGTT
This sequence comes from Macrobrachium nipponense, assembly GCF_015104395.2. NCBI lineage: Eukaryota > Metazoa > Arthropoda > Malacostraca > Decapoda > Palaemonidae > Macrobrachium > Macrobrachium nipponense. The sequence goes on from NC_061097.1 coordinate 22,539,206, forward strand.
GTTATACGCTTGATGAGCTAAGGCTGATATATACAGGCAGTCCCCGGGTTACGACGGTCTCGGCTTACGACGTTCCGAGGTTACGACGCTTTTCAATTATATTCATCAGACATTATTTCCAGGGTTATGACGCATGTTCCAGGGTTACGACGTATGTTCCAGGGTTACGACACCTACAACGCTCATCTGGCAGATGAAATATGACACCAAAAATCCAAAATAATCAATATTTGAAGGTTTTTTTGATGAAAAATGCCATAAGAATGCAGTTTACATAGTTTTCAAGGCACCCAAAGCATTAAAAGTAAGGTTTTCTTAGGATTTTTGACTTCCGGCTTACAACGATTTTCAGCTTACGACTCATCTCAAGATCGGAACCCCCGTCATAACC
>NC_061097.1:22542096-22584236 GCF_015104395.2 Macrobrachium nipponense
GGGGGGGGGCCGCAGGAAATGCGGAAGATTTCCCACAATAAAGGGTGAGCATTAAAAGGGTACTTTTTTGTGGTTAGGAAAAAGAGTACCTAAAGAAATATGTATATATATATATATATATATATATATATATATATATATATATATATATATATATATATATCGAGCTACAATGTCCCATAATATCTAATTCGCTCTACCTTGGAATTAATATATTTTCATATATGCTTAACCGAATGGGAATTTTTTCTCGATAATAGACTTGCCTGGACCTGGGCGCGAACCCATGGAGCCTTTCAAATCCAGGAACGTCAGTGAAGCTTTTACCTACTACAACACCGCAAGAGGTGGTGGTGTAGTAGGTAAAAGCTTCACTGACGTTCCTGGATTTGAAAGGCTCCATGGGTTCGCGCCCAGGTCCAGCAAGTCTATTATCGAGAAAAAATTCCCATTCGGTTAAGCATATATGAAAATATATTAATTCCGAGGTAGAGCGAATTAGATATTAAAGGACATTGTAGCTCGATATATGTATATCAATCACGGAAATGTGATATGACTTATACATATATATATATAAATTATATTTATATAATATATAGATATATATATATATTATATTATATATAATATATATATAATATATATTTTACTATATATATATACACAGTAATTCCATTTTATAATACTGGTTTTACCCTATTTGCGTTTCTGAAACCGAGCATCTGTCACCTGAGGAAAAACGCCATACTGGCGCCATCTGTCAGCATGCAAACATTTCATCGTCCTAAATAATAAAATAATAGAATGAAGCATTCCTCAAGACTTATTACGACCAAGTAGCCATTTCATAGTAATATGTGATTAGCTGAATCTGAAACCACTCCTCATTTTGACCTGCATGAACTGATTCCGAAGACCAGGCCTATACCCAGAGCCAAAATCTTTTCATTCAAAAACTCATACTGGAAACCATAATAAGTTTCTTTGATTCTCTAAGAAGGGAAATTTTTAATGACATTTCACACAATCTACAGTTAAAGAACTAATCAACCCTCGCATATTCAAAAGCAACCCGAAGGATTCAAGTATAGGCTAATCTAATAAAGATCTGTGAATTTTGCTGTCTGGTCAAGGAATTCTAATCACACCTTTTTAGTTTTCTGTAAAAGTAAACTATTGCGATGGCTAGTTGTCTGTCCGTCCGCACTTTTCTGTCCGCCCTCAGATCTTAAAACCTACTGAGTCTAGAGGGCTGCAAATTGTTATGTTGTTCATCTACGATCGAATCATCAAACATACCAAATTGCAGCCCTCTAGCCTCAGTAGCTTATATTTTATTTAAGGTTAAAGTTAGCTATAATCGTGTGTCTGGCAACGGTATAGGACAGGTCACCATCAGGACGTGGCTGAAAGATTCATAGGCCGCGAGTCATACAGATAACTCGACTACGCTTTTTTTTCTTGCATTTGCCAAAATTCATATTAGAAACCTAACTCGGTATTCAGACCCTTTACTGTAACATCTATGCAGGTCGTTTCCTCCATATATTCCTTTACCGTATGCAAACGGTAAAGGAAACAAAAATAACGAGAAATAAAATCATATACGTAATGATGTTTTCCTGTAATATTCGGTGTATTTTTATCGCAATTTGTTTCTTTCTTAAATCTAATTTAAACACATTCCTGTCAGATGAATAAAGAGAGCTGCTATTTTGGGGAATATGGGACCTCTTAGGTTCCTTTTTTTACCTTTTTTTTTTTTTTTTTTTGTTACAAAATATCTTTTTCTAGTTAAGTGGATTTCTTCCGCTGACACAAAAATGCTCATTAAATGTGAAAATGATAAATGCTACATGGTACCTCTAGGTAATATGACTTTAAAATTCTAGATGTACTACTCCAAAATTACAAAAATAATTGTGAGAGAGAGAGAGAGAGAGAGAGAGAGAGAGAGAGAGAGAGAGCGGGGTAAGTTTTTCATTAAAAGAAACACGGTTTCGACCAATCCAAGTTCTCTCAGGGAGCAACAAAGGCTCCATTGAGGAGCTGAGGAGGAGCAATGACGTTAATGAAGACCAACACTCGAAGGCCCATCTGCTCCCACTCTCCTGAAGAGACTCGGAACTGAAGAAGAGTCTTCTATGGAGGCTCTGAAAGTTCCTCTCTCGTTTTCGGAAGAGAAATCATTGTCGAGGACGAGTCTTAAAGAGCGTTATGACGGAAGCGTAATGTACATATTATCCAATGTTGCCGTAACTGACACAACCACAAAATAAGTACGAGTTTGGTAAAGAAAAACTTCTGTGCATATATATATATATATATATATATATATATATATATATATATATATATATATATATATATATATATATGTGTGTGTGTCATATCACATTACCGTGATTCATATACATATATCGAGCTACAAATATCCTTTAATATCTAATTCACTATACCTCGGAATTATTATATTTTTTTCATATATGTTTAACCGAAGGGGAATTTTCTAGACGATAATATAATTGCCGGCCGACGGGCACGAACCATCGACATCTTCAATTCCACGACTGGCAGTGAAGCCTTAGCCCACCCCGCCACCGCAAGAGGGGTGGGCTAAGGCTTCACTGCCAGTCCTGGAATTGAAGATGTCGATGGTTCGTGCCCGTCGGCCAGCAATTCTATTATCGTCTAGAAAAATTCTCCTTCGGTTACACATATATGAAAATATATTAATTCCGAGGTAGTGTGAATTAGATATTAAAGGACATTTGTGGCTCGATATCTATATATATATATATATATATATATTATATATATATATATATATACATATGTGTATACACACACACACACACACACACACACACATATATATATATATATATATATATATATATATATATATATATATATATATATATATAAAATGTTTTGTTTTCCTTCAAATTCACATGAGCGAATTGTGTTTATTTATTAAGAATCTTTATGAACGATGGATTTCCTTATAATTCTTTGACTCTAACTTATTTTCGATACGCCTATCGTTTAGTGTATCTACACTAAAGCATTTCCCAATATTGTGTGTCAAAAAATGTAATCATTCGGTTCATAATTTTTCCATTTTACTTTTAGCTACTAAAAACCGCTTGTTAAATCATGCAACTAAATAATTTATGATTATGCTGTTCTGTTCACGTTCCCAAATCATCAGCCACTTCACACACTACGAAAATAATCAGACCTTGTTACGATTACCATTAATTATATTTATGATAGTTCAATCAGGAACAAGAGACAAAACTCAGGCCTTGCAACTACGCGGTGTTCCTAGCAATGAGATGCAAGATTCGTCACTACAATGTAGATTCAAACACTATTCTTAATTATCAGAAGATGGAACCTATCCACATTTATTTTCTGTAAAATAATATACAAAAATTATTTTTATTTTCCTAGATAACGATAAATGATAATTTTTAAAATTTTATATTTCTTTTCTGTAAATATACAAAGCTTTTTATTAATAAAGTTGCTTTTGATGTTATTATTATTATTATTATTATTATTTTATTCTTATTAATATGATTATTATTATTATTATTATTATTATTTATTATTATTATTATTATTATTATTATTTCAGTAGATGAAACCTATTATTATTATGGACAAGCCTACTACAGCGTTGTTTAGGAAGAAGTGAGAAGAGGTAAAGGGAAACACAGAAATAAAGCAAAACTACCGATAACAAAATAGCATTCAGTTGTAACAATATATGTATTATTCACAAGATCATATTTCCAATAATTTTGCTAAGAAACCAACGTAGCTGCTGGTGGCACATAAATGAATGAGGTTGCCAAAGGGAGGATAATGTACCTTGTTGACATTTGAAAAAGAGAGCTATTATAATACTTCAATAATGTTCTGCTTCGTACAAGATTTCCAGATAAGATTGGGACTTCTTAGACAACTGCCGTAAGGCCCATCTATCAGTTCACGATATTCACTTCGGGTGGTTTTATGAATAAGCCAATATACGCCTTACGCCACATTGGTCATCAACGAGAAACCTATACAATCTAGTCGAGCGGTTTCCATATTTTACTTGAGCGTTTTTTATGAAATGTTATTTGAGCTTTATTTCATGAACTTAATGGAACGATTTTCATGTAATTTTATTAGAGCGTTTTTCATGAACTTATTAGAGCGGTTTTTATGAAGTTATTGTTTGTATGGTGTTTTTACGTCGAATGGAACGGGACCAACGGCTTTACGTGTCTTCCGAACCACGTCGAGAGTGAACTTCTATCACCAGAAATTCACATATCTAACCCCTCAGTGGAATGCCCGAGAATCGAATTCGCGGTCACCGAGGTGGCAGGCCAAGGCCATGCCGATCACTTCGTGAGTTTATTAGAGCGCTTTTCATGATTTTATTGGAGCGATTTTCATGAAACTTTATTTTAGCGAAACTCAAAAAAGTATATTTGAGAGTTTTTCATGAAATTTTATTTTAGCGTTTTTCAAAAATTTTAATATGAACGTTTTTTCAAGAAATTTCAATCGAGCGTCTTTTTTTAGGTAATTCTATTTGAGCGTTTTTCATGAAATTGCATGAATATAGACTAAAACTTTCTGCTCCCTTAAAAGTAAGGTACCACCAACATACGGGTATCACATTTTAGGAAATTAATCGCTTTAGTAACTACGGCTGGATAAAATGCAATGATAGTTCATTCATTCATTATGATAATTATCGAAAAAAAAATAATATTCGACGAAAAATAAATGCACTGGTTTTTCAAGAATTATGTGACTTGGAAACATTATTGGGCATTTTACTTTTCATATAAATGTTTTACTTTAATAATAAACAGTTTTCATTTAGTGTCACCCGAGTTATGTTTGTCTCAGGGAATTTAGATGTTCTCTAGAAAGCAGTTGATGAGATTCCGAATATGTTACATAGAAAACAGGCTTTCAATATACATATCTTCATGCAAAGATATGTCTGTAAATCTAATCAAATGCCTTCCAGTTTACAAGCGATGCAAAGCGAGATGTATCAAAAAGTCGACACCAATCAAACCTCCACAAAGTGATGCAGGCGTTTGCTAGGACATTACTCTAATTAGAACAGACAATATTCTCTCTCTCCCTTCAGGTAAATTAATGTCCATGATGAGGAACTGAGCCGAAGGAAACTGAACTTCAGAAAATATGAGAAGGAGAAAATACGAAAAGGTCAGAGGTTAAAGAAAGTCAATTCTGTCACTTGAGCTTTCAGTTAAAAACTGTAAGCTGTCATGACAGTCAAGATGTCAGTTGATATGCAACTGAATATTGCAGCAGGATAAAGAACATCAAGGATTCTGAGAATGACGTTGTCGAATGACTGACAGAAGAAAAATAATTCCTTCATGAAAAACTCTTCGACAAAAATCTTTCCTTATTCCCAGAAAAATCCTGTCAACAAAGACTTCGCATTAATTACTGTCAACCTTAGAAAATGACTTGCTGCGTTCATTAATGACATTTCAAATGAACGTCTTCAATAAAAGTTTGGAAAAGGTATATGACTGGATTTAAGGATGAATAAAACTCTACGGTTACAGAAGAAAAACTCAAATTCCATTGGGATATTCCATTAGAAAGTCCTTTACACGAGTTTAGCTTAGGTCAATTTGTTCGTTTGTTAATGTTTTTTTATGAATGGTTTGAAATAATAATTTTAAAAAAGTATTTGTCTAAATTTCAGCATCAGTTAGTAAACTTCATCAACAAAAATGTGAATCGCTTAATTACAAAGTTGTAGAATTTTGACGTTGTCGTTTGAGACACAAGTCACGTTTTATAGTTTCGATAATTTTTTCCAAACCACTGGAGATTACCGATGATATTATTTCCGGCTCAGCGTAAGGGCAAACGTCACTAGAGTCGGCATAAGAGACATAACCCCGATTATTCCATTTCTCTGGAAATATAGGAAGTAAGAATTTACTTCTGTTGTATGATCCAGCATTCTGAAGCGTCACGTGGTGAAATGACGTCAAAATTCAGTTTGAAAATGTTATATCTAGAGTTATAAGGTTACCGAGGTTCCAACCTCGGTACAGTTTAACAGGGAAAATATGTTGGTAGCAATGACCGTGTAGCAGCAAGGCACTGAAGTGACATCCGTTTTCTCTCTCTCTCTCTCTCTCTCTCTCTCTCTCTCTCTCTCTCTCTCTCTCTCTCTCAATTACCTAAGACAATTATATCAGACTCGTGAACTACAAAAATGCATTTATTTGAGAACAAAGCATTAACTAAATAAGTCAGGTTCTTCAGCCAAAATGATTAACTGAGAGGTTAAATTCAAAAGTCCAAATAACTCAGATAACCCTGGGGATTGAACTAAACCCATCCACCCCTTTCTCTACAATAACCAACATTAGTTTAGTCATAAAACCAGAAAGTCATAGCACAGTCTTATAAGTAACACCACGGAATATCAGCTAAGTTCCCATATCTAAATACGTTACCAGATCCGCCTAGAAAAGATAGAAAAATTCATCTACACAAGCAAAAGAAAATAAATCAAAATGACATAAATCAAAGGTCAAATGGAATAGGATATCTTTCAAACAAATATTCAAAATATAGTCAAGCCACACTTTGGCTAAAAAAATAAGTATGCTTACCCATTCAAGCAATAATCACACTTAATTAAAAACATAATCAAAGGAGCCATCTTGGCCCTTTGCCGACTTCGTATAGTTCTCCATCTTGTCCAACTTACTCTCTCATTATGTAGGGAAATAACTCGCATGTACGCAAGCACGAATTCACTCATAATACACTCCCGGATAAGTGTCGTCACTAATTTCGTCACAAGTTCATGACGTCATAATACAGATCATAATCACGCCCAAGAATCTGACCCAAACATGATTCAGAAAGCATAGCTGCTTCCGCTCGCGCTTCGACACAGGACGTGGTCTATTCTGCTTAGGCAGCGACCTTCGACATCGCGCCACCCAAAGCGGCTGTGTCAGCATTCTCCGAAGCTGAGCTGAGCTTGTTACTCTAGTTTAAGACAGTGAAAAGAGGGAGTTGAAGAGGTTGGACAATAAAGTGGAGAAAAGAAAGCGGGAATGGAGGCAAAGTAAATAGCTACAAAGCGGGTACAGCTAGTGGACGAAGGGACGCGGTAAACAATCTTTAGTAATACCTACAGTGCACAAAGGGAGGTGCACTGACGGCACTAACCCCTATAGTTCGACATCCGTTTTGAAGCTATTTTTCAATTTGTGACTTCTTGGCCATAAAAATAGGTCTGTCATAGTCAAGTATTTCGAATACAGATGACACTAAGTCTTTGGCGTCCAATCACGTTTCAGGCAGCCAAGAGAAATAACGCAAGATAAAAGGAATATAAAAAAGTATAACAACAACACAGAAAAAGATAACATCCTTCCCCATAGGAAAGGTATAAATATCTCCTTAATAATAAAAGGCAATTGGCTTCTTTAGCATCCAAGCAGGCTTGTAAACACATCTGCCTAGACAAGCAGTCCCACACAGCTTCCCTAACCACGTTCCCCCGCACAGCGGAGCCGGAAGGGGGGGGGGGGGGGGGTGGGGGGGGGGGGGGAGGTGATTTTTCTCCGCCCCCCTGAAGAGTCTGTCATTCCCATCCGCCTACCTTTCGCCGCCATCGGGGGCCTCCGCTTAGAGCTACTGAATCCCCAAAAAATTATTTATGGGAAACTGGAAGTTATGAAATAGTACATCTTCACTCGGTTATTGATAATTTTCCTCCAGGCTCTTCCCCTTAGTTTTTAGATTTTACTCAAAATCATGCATGATTCATTTCATTTTAGTTTTATATAAAAGAAATCTATTGAGATGGTTATTTGTCTGTCCATCCTCAAGTCTTAAAAGTTACTGAGGCTAGAGGGCTGCAAATTGGCAAGTTGGCCATCCACCCTCCAATCATCATACATACCAAATTGCAGCCCTCTAGCCTCAGTAGTTATTATTTCATCTAAGGTTAAATTTAGCCATGCATCGTGCATCTGGCAGAGCTAGAGGGACATCTGGGGAGCAACTGAGCGCTGACCGGTCGTGGACGAGTTTCATAATTCAGTACATCGAATTTTTCATACAGCACTATAAGCTGTATTGAAAACTCGATTGCAGCGAAGATACTTCGGCGCATTTTATACTTGTTTCTGTTTGCTATGAATCTAACAGTGATATTTCAAAGCACACACTGTATTTAGAATTTGTATGAATTATCAATTTATTCAATGCTTCCCGAGCATTAGAATATATAACTGGATGACTACTTTTACTTTCTCTACAATTACACAAATACAGACCAACTTCAGTTTTAAAAGTATTTTACTTCAAAGAGTTAGAAATTACAATTTACTTTATACAAAATAATAATCATTTGTACAAAGCGATAAAAGATTACGATGTAGATATCTGCATTTTTATGTGTACGTATACAAACTATATATAAATTAACATGTTATGTGTGTACACATGTACACTGCGCATACACACACAAATATATGCACACATTTATAACACTGCATTCAATAACATAAAAAAAACAGAAGTTTTTACAATTTTATTTACAAATAGGACGCATAAAATCCTACTACACAAAGAAAGACACTAATTTGAATATGAAGAGATTATTCGAGTAAGCAGTCATAGAAATACGGCAAACTCTAATACATTAAGAAAACTAAAATTAAGAATACGGAGGAGACCAAATAGAAAAATGATGATAATATGTTTTATTACAAGTAATTGCTGCCTCGACTGCGTTAATTTTATAAAGGTTCTTCTCTATTTTTCTAATTATTGTTTTCTCATTGTTGCTTAAACTGGTGAGCAACAATGAGAAAACAATAATTAGAAAAATAGAGAAGAACCTTTATCAAATTAACGCAGTCGAGGTAGTAAATACTTTTAATAAAACATGTTTAAAAGAGGGTTTACTTCCAGCATATAATAATAATAATAATAATAATAATAATAATAATAATAATAATAAAACAACCTGATCAACTAACAACTGGGAGGCAGAGGAGAGGATAGTTTCGAAAGGACGGGAGACAATGAAACTAAATGATAATGATGAGACTTGGCCAAGGGAGAAGAACTATGAAATGACATAAGGCAATAAATATGAGGCTAGGGTAAAAATAAAATGAGGGAAACGAAAGAGAAAAAAAACGATAAACGAAGAGAAGGTGTAAGAAACCGAAGCTGAACATGAACGGAGAGTAAGAACAGGAACACCAATAAGAAAGGAAGGGAAATGGAAGGGGAGACAATGGGATGGGCGCAACTGAAAAAGGGAGAGAAGTGAATACAAGGGGAAGAAAACTGAAAAACTGAAAACAAAAAAGAAAAAGGATGACAAGGCAAAAGGAGCAAATAGCAAAGAACACGAAACGGTGATTGGCAGAACAGAGAAACGTGTGACTGACGATGGAAGATAAACAGAATGAGTGAGAGAGGAAAGGTATGAGTAATCAAATGATTAAAACTGACAAAAGTAAATATAATATAATATAATATAATATAATATAATATAATATAATACACCACCTGGAAAAACAGAACAGAAAAACAGAGGTCGAGAAAAATTGGGAAGAGGTAAGGAATGGGCAAGAGAGAAACGGGATAAAACCCGAAGATGGGGAACACAGAAAATATAAAGGAAATAAAGGGAGATATCTGAGAACACCAAGCTATGAAGGGGACAAAAGAGAAGGAAGTTTTGTTCGTGAGACAATAAAGGAGGAAGTAAAAGAACAGGAAGTCAAACTGATCATTCATGAGTGAATGAAGAGTTCCTCGTTGGACGAGTGGGTTACGTGCTCTCCTACCGACTTGGTAGCCCGAGTTCGCTACCCGCGCTGCCAACGTGGAATCAGAGGAATTTATTTCTGGTGATTAGATATTCATTTCTCGATATAATGTGGTTCGGATCCCACTATAAGCTGTAGGTCCCGTTGCTAAGTAACCAATTGGTTCCTAGCTACGCAAAATGATCTAATCCTTCGAGCCAGCCCTAGGAGAACTGTGAATTAATCAGCTCAGTGGGCTGTTTAAACTAAAATATACTTAACGTAGTGAACAAAAACATTGGTCAAATGTATGGAAAATGAAGAGTGAATGATAATGAGAATAAAAAAATGTATGAACACTGAATGGTGAAAGTAAAGGAGATTAATGAAGTGCAGGGGGAGGGATGTTAATCAGATGAATGGACAATGAATAATGAATGAAGAGGAGGTTAACCAAATGAATAAACAATGAATAGTGAATGAAAGCTAAACCAAATGCATGAACAGATGAGGTTAATCAAATGCACGAACTATGAATAGTGATTCATGAGAAGGTTAATCTAATAAATGCATGAACACTGTCAGCGAATGAAGAGGGTTATCAATATATATGAACAATTAATAGTGAATGATGAACGACGGTAAGAAAACGGACACTCAGGAATAAAGAAAAGTACAATCATCAATAATAACAAGAGACGAAGGGTGGAGGGAATAGAGGTTAAGGAATAGATGCATGAAGGTGATAATTGAAAGGACTGTGAAATGTGGAAATAACACGACGCAATATTAAAGCAGGATTAAGTTGACGGAGATGGAAATATGAAATACACTACGAGAGCAATGAGTAAGAAGGAGTTACAAGGAGTTACAAGGATTAGGATGTCTCCAAGACTTGTTAGTCCATCCTAAGAGGAGACATCGTGTGCTCACTTATCTCTAGGAGCAGGTTCAACTGTTCATTCACAGTGTCCTAATGATCTTGTCTAGCTTTCTTTTAAACTCTTCCACACTGTTGCTGTGCACAACTTCTGGTGGCAGTTTATTCCACGTGTCACATATCTTGTATGTGAAGAAGTTCCCACAGTGGGATGTGTTGTATCTCTTCAGTTCGAGTTTCCATCCATTATTTCTTGTCTGGAAGAAGCACTCTGGAAGATATGAATGAAGGGACAAAGATATGGACGTGAAACAGATGCAAATTAGAGGGACGGAGTTAAAAATGGAGTTGGCAAAGAGTCAAGCAGTTAAAGCCACATAGGCGAGGAAATAAATATGAAAGGGAAGCTTACTCGGTGCGCGTGCTAAAATCTACGGTCAAAAGGAGCGTTGTTTCGCCAACGAAAATTACAATAAATACGCTATATTTTATTAGAAATGATTGTTGTGCTGTGTAACCAGCACATTGTTTATGTTTTTCCATTTTTCATTCTGATAAATAAAATTCCTGTATCTTTAACTCAGCGCGAAACACCTTTTTCAGGCCTATATAAGCACCTCCATAGGTCTTTCCTACCCCCGCCAACAAGAACAAAAACAACAAAGTAGTTAGTAGGCTTACTCCACGAGTAAGCGAAAAATGGTAAGTTATAACAGAAAGCGCCATAATGATGCAATGCTGAAGACAGAGAATTATTGGAATAATTTGTTTGTTTGTTTGTTTGTATGGTGTTTTTACGTTGCATGAAACCAGCGGTTATTCAACAACGGGACCAAGGGCTTTACATGACTTCCGAACCACGTCCAGAGTGAACTTCTATCACCAGAAATACACGTCTCTTACCCCTCAATGGAACTCCCGAGAATCGAACTCGCGGCCACTGAGGTGGCAGGTCAAGACCATACCGATCACGCCACTGAGGCGCTATTATTGGAATAAGAAACATTATAAAATAAGAATGGACTCAAAAAGGGGGCGGCGAGGTAAGCTATATACAGTTCTGCTAAAGAATAAGTAAGAAGAAATATTCTAAAAATATTCATCAGTGGAGAAGGGGAATTTAGAAATGATATGGTACATCATTGAAAGGCAAACGAATGGTGATAGCACAGGCCGAAATAAACCCAAAGAAAACAGCAACTGGAAGTAATGGATGATATAGTGGTCGATGATGATGATGAATGAGGATTGGGAAAGGCCAAAGAGAAAGTTTCGATGATGCTGGAACCCACAAAGAAACTAATTAACAAGGAAAAGGAAGGAAATGAAGATTAAGTTTAAGAAAGGAGATGAAACTGACAAAAAATAAGAAAGGTCTGGAAGAAGGAATCTTATTGAAATACAGAAAATAGGAAATAGTGAAGAATGGAGAAAACGGGGAACATGGCGGGAGAGGGGAAAAACACGAGGAGAGAGAGAGAGAGAGAGAGAGAGAGAGAGAGAGAGGCCGATGAAGTTGAATGACGAAAGTCCAGCAAAAACGAAAAAGAAGGAGAAGCGGACGAAGGACTAAGAGATTGAAAAAAGGGTAAAGCATGGAAGGAATACAATGGGCAGATTAATATACGACGACCGAGGAAGTAGGGAAGGGAAAAGGGACGAGGGCGAGAAACAGAAGAACCGCAAAGAAAATATATGAGAGACAGAGAAATAATGAATGAGCGAGAGAGGGATAGAGGAACCATGGATAAAAAAAAAAAAAAAAAGACTGATTAGCTACGTAACGAATACAGTAAGGTTGCGAAGTAATGAGAAAAAAAATATGATAAACAAAATTGTTGATAACATGAGAAGCAAAGCGAAAATATATGACGATATCAACTAAAGGATAAAATGAGATGTATATAACTGATAAAATGGGACAGAATTAGAAGAAGGATCATGATGAATGGGGAATTAAAAGCAAAGATATAACGTGAAGAATGGAACTAGATACATTACGGAAAGGGAAAAAGAAGGAACGTAAAAAAAAAAAAAAAATAAGAGAGGGAGAGAGAGAGAGAGAGAGATAAGTGACGCAATGAGAAGTGAATACGTGATAAGGACCAGGAAATAAATGATGATTACACAGAGAAGGGACAGACTGAGAAAGAAAACAAATGACGTAAGACCTCAGTGGCTACTGAAGGGGAAGGGCTGAGTCCACCACAACCTCACTTTCCAGGAATCCGAGAACTAAACTGGAAATAACATCCCAATATCGTTTTCGGAATAAATGAAGATGATGAAATGGGGGACAAGAAGGTATGTGAACAGAAGGGAAATAATACGAGGAAAATATGGAGAGAAATTTAACAAAATTATAATAAAATAATGATGATGGAATGAAGTGATTGATACCGAAGAGTATTCACTTAAAAAACTGTATCGAGTATTTCACATTAGGCTAACGATTGGAAATAAACACAAATAAACACAACTTTTAACTCAGAGTAGCTACTCAATCGGATCAGAACAGCACCTTTAAAGTAAGACATTTCCTATTTAAACGCTTGGAGAACTGCACAGCACAGGGGAATTAGGAGTAACATATCGTCAGTTACTCTAAATTTGGTGTAAATTGCTGCGAAAACTGGGAATCCTCTTCAGCACTTACTATGTCACAGTAAGATTGTGAAACCAGGAATTTCACGGAATCTCTGAAAATTTCAGGGAATTCGTGAAATCACCAATTCACGGCGACACAGTGATTCATCTACACTATTTCACGAATTCACAGCCTTACTGTATCAACTATAAGGTCTTCGTTAATCAAGCCAGGTGGTTCCTCCCCACTGAAAGCGGCTGAAATGATTTTCAGCGGAATGTCAATCACAAATCAGAATCAGAGAGTCGAACACAATCATTAATATTCAGTAGTGAGAGAAAGTAGGTAGATGGGGCGTTTTCATTTTCCCCTTTGCAATCTTTTCGACATTAATAAGCCATTTCTCTTCAAAAGCATTGCTTCCTTGGAGAGGAAAAGCCAACGATCACTACCACATATTCGGGACTAAATATTTACTCCTAAACACCTACGGAAATCCACTGCTTCAATTCTTAGACCAACCCCACTGCCATTAATTGCTCTATCTTCCTAGTTCCCATTTAACCCTCATAACTTTAGCCTTATTCATATCTATCCGCAGCTTTCTCTCACTGCAGATACTCTTAAATTCTTCCGCCTCTGAATTCTCACATGAAGCATTCCACGAAGGTCTCAAGCACCCACGGAAGCATAAGAGAACTTCACCTCTGCCCACTTTTAGAACAGCACCAGTCACTCTCTCGTCTACAACCTCACACATTCCAGACTTTTTTGTCTCTCAGCAACTATACATCAATACACTCGACACCATACGTACTAGACACCACTCCAAGCACATGTATGAAAGACAACTTCTCCGAAGGAAAAAGAAACGACGGAGTTCTGCAAGGCCTTAAGACTTCTTGTCATTTACTTACTCTGCTATGTTAAGGACAAGAAATCGTAAGGCCTTGAATAACTCCACCGTTTCTCTATCCTTCGTGAATTTTTTTTTATTATTATCATTATCATATATATATATATATATATATATATATATATATATATGTATATATATGTATATATATATTCGTATAATATATATATATACATACATACACACACACACACACACACTATACACACACACACACACACACACATATATATATATATATATATATATATATATATATATATATATTCACGTTCCATATTTTCGTGATTCAGTTATACATATACTACATACATACATACACCACACATTATATACACATAGATACATACATGTTGCATTAATTTCAATACTATGGCAGAATTTCCAAAATCGTCTAATCTATGGTCATTTGGATTATATCAAATTCCTTTCATAATTCTGAACTGATTACACGGAATATCTGATATTTCATTGAGGAAATAAGAGAAAAATGCATTGGCGAACTTTATTATAAGTGTTTCACATACCGAGAGAGAGAGAGAGAGAGAGAGAGAGAGAGAGAGAGAGAGAGAGAGAGAGAGACGAGAGAGAGAGAGAGAGAGTAGAGGAGGAGAGAGGAGAGAGCTTTACTTAAAACTGTAGTGAGAAAAATACGAGGACTTCCTCTCAGAGAGTATTTTTTTCTACGAGGTAAAAATCATCCTAATCCTGGTAGAAAATTCCTCTTCTACACGGGAAGGGAAATTTGAACAATTCAACATTTTATACCCATATAAAAATAGAGGGTAAGATATCAAAGCTGTTGAACGATTTAATTAGGTTTTATCATGACACATAGCTAGCTGTTGAGAAGAGAAGATTCTTCAGTCAGAATACTGGTTACAAAATACAATTAACAAGAAAGCTTAGGATGTAAAGACTTCCCCAACAACCCAGTCACTGCATGATTTTAATTATACCGTATATTAATATCCTCTAGTTAAATCCAATATCCATCACTTCCGCCAACACAAAATAAAAATAATTTTTAAAAAATGCCCGCTTGGCTCCCAGTGAGTCAGGCATTCAAGAAAATTCCTACGAGGCTAAATATAATAGATTAATCACCAAAATCATTTTATTTTCGCGAGACATGAGATGAAAATTCGTTAATTATATGATTTTAATACAGATGGCAGACAATACATATTCTTATCTCCTCGATATTACGCGAAAAATTGGAAGGGCGCATCTTTGAGGCCGTTTCTTTCACACTGCTGAGGCTTATATACTTTCCAATCGCGTTTCAATAAATGATCAACTGTTCTTGGAGTTCGTCAAGAACTGCAGAATATTCGAAATAAATCTAGCGATAGTAATTTTCCGAGCTTACCTGGTTACTAACTTTCTTCTGTCTGTTTTCTTTCAATCTTTCATTATTTATTATATCATTTCGATAGATGAAACCTATTCACAAGGAACAAGCATACAGTTGTCATTGACTTGAGATTAAAGCTTCCAATGAATATTGTTGTTAAGCTCCCACTGCAGACCCCACACTGCGGCAGCAATGAACGTGATACAGAGCGAACTCGCGACATCTGAGCGGAATGTCATGAAACTAGGGACCGTACTAGCGGACTGTATACCCAAGAAAACTTACCGATATGCCTGAAATCAGGAGTCGTCAGCAGAAAGCAGGTCAGAAGAGTGGGCATCAAACATTTACAAAAAAAATAATATAAGGAAATCCCCACCACCACAAAAAAAAATCAAAGAAAAAAAAATGTTGAATCCTCACTGCTGAAATTTTCCACAACAACACAGATACATTTTTTTGAAAATCATCGCAAATGTAAATGTAAGAGCCAAAATGTGCTCTTGATGATTAAAAAAAAAATGCAGTTCAGTTGTGAAATGGAGCGTCACTTCAAAGATAAGGTAATATTTTTAAAGGAAGGAATAAAAGTTCCCCATCCAACACCGGCACCTCGGAGCCATTTGTAAAATTACGAGTTGATTAGTTCCACTTCTTATGTATGCTCATAAATTTAATCTTATTTTCCCCGCGGATATAATTATTTTTCTTACGTACGAACATTCATCTTTCTCACACTATCATCACTAAATATTCTACAGCATATAGCTCCCGGATCTACACTGTTAACCGGAAAAAGAGAAGAGGAGATTATATGTACATGTATATATACGTGTGTGCATATATATATATATATTTATATATATATATATATATATATATATATATATATATATATTTATGTATATATATGTGTGTATATATATATATATGTATATATATATATATATATATATATATATATATATATAACCAATAAAATAACCATTTATAATCATATATATATATATATATATATATATATATATATATATATATTAATTTTACTCTCTAATTACTGTTATATTTTATTTCTTCGTGCTAGTTTTTTAAAAAATAGGCTGATTATATTATCATATAATATATATATATATATATATATATATATATATATATATTATCTCTTATTCTCCTTATTTATTAATTAAACAGTTGCATGTGTAACCCTGTTATCTATTCATTCTATAACCGCACTGAATCTCAATCTCATGAAATGTCTCTTTTTACTCCTTTCCATTTCTTGAATGAATTATCGTCATGATGACTCACGAAAAACTACAACAACCACCAACCACAACAAAAATAATAATAATAATAATAACATAATCCCTTAAACAAGCTGATTGAAGATTCTTTGACAGCGTAAAAGCCATATCCAGTCATCGAGAATCGAACGAAGTTCCTCCAGACGTTGACATGAGGAGCAAAACGCTTTTGCAACGGAGCCAAACTTTTAATGAACTTGACCCCAATTAAATTAATCCCAAAATGAAATCAGATTATCACCCTTGCTTAAGAATCTGATGCAAAGAAAGTCCAGATAATTGGAATGCGATATAAAATTCACGTCAAAGGCAGAGCTGGGACCTCTGAGTTCATTCAGCGCTAAAACTGAGTAAAAAGGTTTTAACGCTGTAACAAGAGGAAAGCCTCAGATGCACCATGAAACAATTGTTAGGAATGGAATGGAATGTAGAATTTAGGCCTAAGGCCAAGTATTGGGACCTATGTGGTCATTCAGCGCTGAAAGGGAAATTGAGAGTAGAAGGGTTTGAAAGATGTAACAGGAAGAAGACCTCACAGTTGCAATATGAAACAAATATTATTAGAGTGGAAAGTAAAAAGAGAGAAAATACGAACGGAGGCAAAGTAAAAGGAATGCGATGGGCTGCAGCTAAGGGCCCTTGGGGCGATTTACAGCCCAGGAGACCTAAGAGCTTGTATTGCCCTTGCCTGAAAAGGATCCCTTGCGGATCAATATCGCCGTAGGTCATAAGTTACCAACGGGGAAGGGAAGGTACAGCTTCATCTTCGTCCACATCATCATAAATTTCATGGATCCTTCTTTTGTAACTGAGCTCCAGACCTGGAGGTCCTCACCACGGCCAATGCCGACTCCTCCTATGTAAGCAAGGTAAGCGATCTGCAACGATTGGGGGACATTGCAATTAAAAAAACAAATAAGTACAAAATGCCGTATGAGCCCCGCCTTATGAAACTTTAATCGCCATCTGTCTTATATCGTTGACAGACGCACGATTATGGCTAACTTAAACACGAAATGAAATAAGAACTACTGAGGCTAGAGGGCTGCAATTGGTTATGTTTGATGATTGGAGGGTGGATGATCAACATACCAATTTGCAGCCCTCTAGCCTCTGTAGTTTTTAGGATCTGAGGGCGGACACAAAAGTGCGGACGGATAGACAAAAGCATCTCAATAGCTTTCTTTTACAAAAAGAAAAAAAAAAGTTGGGGGGGAGGGGATATAAAAGCTGGAATGCTTCCTTTGGTCTATATCAACACAACATGACTAACAAGGATGAAACTACCAAGAACCGAAGTAGAGGAAACCTGACCTGCGGTGTAGGTGAAGGAGTGAGGAAGTTGTAAACCCAGAAATGCAATTGCATTACTTTCCCAATACTATTCTTCTTGCATTTTAATACTTTTTATCTAATTATATATATATATATAATTTTATATATATATATATATATATATATATCTATATATATGTATATATATATGTGTGTGTGTGTGTGTGTGTGTGTGTGTGTGTGTGTGTATGTATGTATATATGGGATTTCTTTTTTCTGTAATTCACTTCCTCTTAACTCTTCCTAATTGAACACCATATTCTTTGTAAGTTTTGCAAGTCACTGCCCCCTGTGGGTTTGTTCCGTAAGAATAGGTTTCATCTACTGAATAATAATAACAATAATAAGAAGTATACTTCTTAATAACTTGAGCGAGTGCCATGAACTTAATAACTTGAGCGAGTGCCAAATCATTCCCAGACATTGAATTGTAAGAAGAATCCTTAACATTGATCAAAAGGTATGCAAAGGAAATATTGCTACGAAATTGAATGAAACCATCCCCACCACAGCGACGCAACCAAAAGGCCTTTGCTTATTGCAACAACGCATGAAATTCAAAATTGAATCACTCTTTCCCTTAGTTTGATAGAACGAAAACATTTCAAATAAACGAGAGAGATTCTGTACAAGTGACCCTGTGAAAAATGTGCGTTTTCTTTCAGACTTCAAATATAATCCGTTGTTAATTGTATCGGCTCCACAATTGCTATTCCTGATAACGATGAATGGAACTGTCAAACAACTGGTATTGATGCACCTAAAACGAGCGAGTGATTTGCCAATCATGATATAAAGAATTTTGGGCTTATTGGATTTGAACGCTTTATCACAAAGGTGCGTAAACACAAACACACACATACACAAACACACACACACACACACAAGGAGAGAAAGAGAGAGAGAGAGAGAGAGAGAGAGAGAGAGCGAGGTGTGAAAACTTTCCTGTTTAGGTCAACAAAGCACAATGGACTTAGGACCACTCAACGAAATGGGTCCCAGAGTGATTCTTCCTCAAATGGAATTCAATGATATCACTAAATGAATGAAAAGGAAATATAAAGGATGCAGTTATTTGGGATCAATTCCAGCCTGACATGTATAATGTATAACATATAATACATAATATATAAACTAACTAATAAACGAAAGTCTAATCTTCTTCAATAGAGTTATGATTAGTCCTTAACTGAGAAGCGCTAAAGTTCACGTCACGTACGGCGAAAGTTATCAGAGCATTTTCCAATAATCTCTCAAGACAGAAGTTAATCAAGAGAGAGAGAGAGAGAGAGAGAGAGAAGAGGACTGGTCGGAAGTCAATGTGAAAAACAAACAAGTAAAAAAGGCGACGAAGTTTTTTCGGCACAATCGAGTTTTCTGTATTAGCCGCGGAAAATAAAGCTTTTAGCCACGGCCCGGTGGTGACCTGTCCTATACCGTTGCCAGATGCACGATTATGGCTAACATTAACCTTGAATCATATACAAACAGCTGCGGCTAGAGGGCTGCAATTTGGTATGTTTGATGATTGGGGGTGGATGATCAACATAACAATTTGCAGCCCTCTAGCCTCAGTAGTGTTTAAGATCTGAGGGCGGACAGAAAAAGTGCGGACGGAAAAAAAAAGCAATACGAAAAACAAGGTTTTACTTCGTTTAAAGAAATTTTACCCGAGACTTTGGAAGGCAGTCACGACCATCTGTGAACTAATAATTTATCTTTGGGTTATATATATAAGTATATAATATATATATAATTATATATGATATATATATATATATATATGTATATATTAATATATATATAATATATATATATATCAGGATGAAGCAGAAATAATAAAGGAATAAAGACTAAACGGGAGCAGAAATAAATCGATGGAAAAATGTCATGGCTATAGTAGATTCACATCAACCGTGCATGTGATGTCTAGGCCAGTCCATTACGACGTTCCTGATTGACTGTTGATAAGCAATGTGAATCAGGAGCGTCGTAAGGGACTGGCCTGGACGTCAGATGCACGGGTGATGTGAATCTACTATAGCAAGATATCCATAATTTGAAGTATGTAGTACGAGCATACACTACAAGAAGTATGGCGCAGAAAGTCGCGGTGACTTCTTTATTTCCTCCTACCATATTCCCTGCAACAAACCAAGGAAATATTTAGACGAAACACAGAAAGTAAGGGAGAAGTAACGACCGGAAAAATGCGGAACAAGATGAAGGAAGGAAAATATGATAGGGGAGAGAGGCCAATAAGAGAAAAACAGAAGCGAACGAAGGAATAAGAAATTGACAGAAGGGGGAAAGAGAGTTAGGAATACGATATGACGACCGAGGAAGTGGGGACGGTGAAGGGAGAAATGGCGCAAAGGAGAAATGGAATAACCACAAAGAAAATATATGAGAATAGGGCAGGAATAATGGGCGAGATAGGAAGGGATAGGGGGAACGATGGATGAAAAAAAATTATAGATCAGCCAAATAACGAACACAGTAATGTCAAGGAATAATGAATTTAAAAACAAATAACACGAAAAGAGTCAGCAAAAGATCATATGAATTTAAAGATAGAAAGAGAGATGAACTGATAAAATGTTACGGAATCAGGAGGATCACAATGAATGGGGAATGAGAGAGACAAAATAAATAAAGTGAAGAATGGAGCTAAAAATAAATCAAGGAACGTGACAAAGAGGGAATGTAGAAAAACAATAAGAGAGATAAGGGAAGCAATGAGAAGCCAATAGGAGATAAGGACCAGGAAACGGATGATGATTACACAGAGAAGGGAGAGATGGAGAAAGAAAGTAGATGACTTAAGGACTCCGAGGTTACTGAAGGGGAAGGGCAGCATTCACCACAATCTTACTTTCCAGGACGTTGAGTATTAAACATGACACTGGAAGTAACATCCCGATATCGTTCTCATAATAAGTAAAAAAATACCCCGAAGACTTCGGCGCAATCGAGTTTTCTGTTTAGAGTATAATGTTGTATGAAACTTTCATCCACGACCCGGTAGTGGTCAGTGTTGTTGGTACATATATCAGTGCCAGACGCACAATCATGGCTAACTTTAATCTTATATGAAATAAACACTACGGTGGCTAGAGGGCTGCAAGTAACTTAGACTTGGAAATTAAGTTCCATATTTATAATTCATCAAATTAAATCAAGTTCCACATTTATACTTCATCAAATTCCAAGTAACAAGTAGTAAATCGGATCAGACCTGCACCTTTCAACTAAGAAGGAACACATGTGTAAGTTCTCATAATCACTTTACTTTGAAATTTCATCTTCACCAACTCTGATAACTGCACAGCAGAGGAGGAGAATTTAGAGGAAAAAAATTGTGATTTACTTTGCATTTGGCGTAAATGGCAGCGGAAACTGGAAATCATCTTCTGCAGTCACTCAACAGTCTTGGGATAATCAAGTCAAGAGTAGTTTCTCCGAAATGAAAGAACATTGAAATCATTTTCAGCGGAATATAAATTACAAAAGGCATTCAGGTAATCGAACACTGCAGACAAAAACAAGAACATTTTGGAGAGAATCTCCTTTGCATTTTTTTTTCAACATTAAGCCATTTTCCTCCAGAGGGACTATTACACAGTGCTTCTGCACTGGCCAGGATTCGAATCGTGGCCAGGTTGATACCTGGGTGGTCGAAGTCCTTGTCTATCGTCGTTTCTAAACCAGGGCACGGTTCGAACTCTGTAGCCGGTTAAAGGGTGCATTGTATGCCTGGCTGAATAAATTCGATACACACACACACACAATACAATACCTCCATTAGTTGTCAATAATTTCACAGAATTTTAAAAACCGCCTTATCTATAATAATAAGCATTATCTCAAATTATCTCAAATGCCTCCTCATAATTCTGAACAGATTACACAGAATGTAAGATAGTGCACTGAAGAAATATGATGAAAATCCTTGAGCGATCTTTATTGAGCCTCACATACCCACAAATATAGGCGGAGAGAGAGAGAGAGAGAGAGAGAGAGAGAGAGAGAGAGAGAGAGAGAGAGAGAGATAGATTTCCAAAAAGCTTTTTACCTAAACCTTTTAAGGTAATAAATGGGAATTTACTCAACAAACCTATTTTACCCAGGACGAGAAATAATGATTTTAATCCTCGAGAATCTTGGCAGAATACTTTTCTTCTACACTTTGAGAGAAACTTAGACAGTTCAACATTTCATGTTTACGTAAACAAGGTGATCCGACCTCCAGCTTACTAGGGCCGCGTGCTAAAATCTATGGTGAAATAGCCCTTTGTGTCACCAACGAAAACTAAAATATATACGCTATATTTCATTAGAAAACAATTGCTCTGTATTGTTTAATATGCACATTATTTATTTTCTACATTTTCATTCTAATAAATGAACCATAAATATCGTATCCTAAAATAACTGTATCTTTAACTCAATGCGAAACACAGTTTCAGACTTTTTTTAGGCTTTTCCACCACCACCACAACAACAACAACAACAATAAAGTAGTGTTTAGACTTATTCCCCGAGTAAGCAAAAAGTTTAAGAGGTCACAGCTGTAAGTTATTTCTTCCAAAATATTACTGATGACATATTTAGACAATTAGGTTCTTCTGATTCTGCTTCATCAAGCAACAGTGGGCTCCCGGGATATTACCAGTTACACCTGTGAAATAGTACTTGATAATTGTTTTAGATTAAGTGATTTAATTTGAAGTGCATCTCATTTTTAAATTGCTAATTCATGTGTTTCTTTAGCCACACAGAGGTAGTGCCCCATTCCCCCTACCGACGTTGGTGTCTTAGTTGATACAAGCCTGCATCCCATTTGTTGCAAGTTGGACACTTGGATGACATTCAAGTCAGCTGCTTCGAATCACCGTAAGGGCCGTACGGACTCGTGTGAATGTTTACAGCAGTTGATGACCGTCCCTAGTGTAACACTGAAACTAGTCTAGTCGCCACAAACATACGCCAGTTTACAGCAGGAGCCCAACTACGTATCCACGTCAGTTATCCGGAAAACTTCGGTGAGATCAACTACTCCCGAGAAATGCATACAAATTAAGTATTGTGTACTGCTATAGTAAATCAGAATCTTAAAGTTTATTTTGTAATTATATTGTTATTTTACTTCTACTTTTTATTTGTGCCTTTTAATTGTTATACTCATCTGTGCTGAAAGTGAAGGTCATTAGTGGTTATTATATCAGGAAAGCCACTACACACTTGGGAACCACCGGTTTCCTTTACACCGGCACGACAGTTTTCTTTACAGATAACTAAAACTCAAATTCCGTGATGTCAAAATGTGCTCTGATACTAACAAAACACAATACCCTTCAGATGTGAAATCAGTCGTCACTTCAAGATACGCTGCTATAATGAGGAAGAAACTTTCCCCATCCAACACCAGCACCTCAGACTCGGAGCCATCTGTCAAATTACGACAAGATTACTTCAACTTCTTAAGTTTGCTCATAAATTTAATCTTCTTTTACCCGCGGATATATTTAACTTTTTCAACCAGTCATGACTACAACATTCAACGGCATATAGCTTCTAGATATATATCTATATATATATATATATATATAATAATATTATATATATATTAATATAATTAATAACTTATATAATATATACTATATATTATATACATATATAGATATATATATAATAAATACTACATATAGATATACATATATACCTATATATATATATATATATATATATATACTATATTAAATAATATTAATATTATAATATATATATAATTATATATTATATAATTTTTAAAAAAATTTTTAATTAAATTTAGATACATATATTATTTACATGATAGAGACATATTGATACATTAGAGATATATATATATATTATTATATATACTATTATCTATATATATATAATAGCTATATATATATATTACATATTATATATTATATATATATATAATAATGATATATATACAATATATATATAATAATCTTTCCATTATATATATAATAAATATATATTATATATAATATATACATATATATATATATATATAAATATTATATATATATAATACATATTATATATTAACATATATAATCTATATCTATAATATATACATTATAATATATACATTATATATATGATATATAATAGACATATATATATACATATATAATACATATATATTATATATATATATAAGATATATATATACATATATATATATATATATATATTTAAAAATGTCAATTGATATACAATTCGCGCTACTTCGAGAATATCACCGAAGGGGAATTATAAGTGATAAATGGTTAATAAGTGACAAATGTTTTTTTTACGTTAAGTGACTCGAACACCCGACTGTACAAACCAACGACCTCCAGTCGACGTTCTAGAGTCTAGACCATTCGACTTTCTAGAGAGGTATACTCGTAAGTTAACGTCAAATCTGCCGTCGGCATTAACTTTATACCTCCTCTCTCGATAGCAGAATGGTCTAGAATGTCGACTGGAAAGTCGTTGGTTCGTACTGTCGGGTGTTCGAGCCTCTTATATACCAAACCATTTATCACATAATTCCCTTTCGGTGATATTCTCGAAGTAACGTGAATTGGGTATCAAACAACATTTTTAGCTTAAGAACTTTATATAAAATGGCTCGGTGATGAGGTAAAAATTTAATACATACGTCAAAGTATATATCATATTATGCATACATATATATATATATATATATATATATATATATATATATATATATATATATATAATATATATATATGTATGTATATATACACATATATATAAATATATATATATATATATATATATATATATATATATATATATATATAAATGTCATTAAAGGAATATACTACAAGAGTAAATAGAGAATGGTCGTGGGACTGAAATTCAACTTTAATAATAATAATAACGATAACTTAAACGTAATCGCCTAAAGAAGAAACTAACTGAGGATTCTTTGACAGCGTAAAAGCAACATCCAGTCATCGAGAATCGAACGAAGTTCCTCCAGACGTTGACATGAGGAGCCAGACGCCTTCGAACGGGGCCAAACTTTTAATGAACTCATCCCCGATTTAATGAATCCGAAAACGGCCTCCGATTATCATACTTTAAGGAACTTGATACTGCTTGGTTTGTTTGTTTGTTTGTTAATATGATGTTTTTACGTTGCATGGAACCAGTGGTTATTCAGCAACGGGACCAACGGCTTTACGTGACTTCCGAACCACGTCGAGATTGAACTTCTATCAACAGAAATACACATCTCTAACCCCTCATTGGAAAGCCCGAGAATCGAACTCGCGGCCACCGATGTATTATGATCCACGAACTCACCTGAGTACAGATATCGGGAATGGAGTATGAACTTTAGGCCAAAGGCAAAGCGCTGGGACCTATGAGTTCACTCAACACTAAGATCATAAAGAGGTTTGAAAGGTGTAATAGGAGGAAAACCTAAAAGCAGTTGCGCTATGAAACAACTAAGATGGCGTAAGTAAATATGAACGGAGGTACAGTAAAAGGAATGAAAGGCGTTGCAGCTAGGGGCCGAAGGGACACTGCAAACGAAACTTGAATAATGCCTTCAGTGCACCGCGGGAGGAGCACCGACGGGTGTCCAGATATTTGGGGGCGAAGGTTTTTTTGAGTTAGTTACAGGAAATTTAAAAAAAAATTACAGGTTCATAAAGATAAATTTAAGATTATCTTTATACTTGACAATGCCCACATTTCCTTTTCTTTTTCTTCACGTTACAGGACACGGAGATATAATGATACCCACTTTCACAAGCCCAGATGTATCATTCTTTTGTTCCACAAGAAAAAAGTCCAGGATCTTTGTACCTTTTATCCCCTACGATTATGATTCCGGAAACTCTTGTTGCAAGTTCTGGCTCCTTGTTGCAAGTTCTGGTGACCGTGTGATAACCGATAATCCTGGATTATCTTCTTAACTTTTTCCCTTTTGACAATTAACCCTCTGGTATTTTTTATCTGTTGTTTACCTGATAACTTTCTCTCCAATTGTATTTCATTCGTTCCTTGACAATGTCTTAGTAAAGACGAACGCGCTTGGATTTCTGACTATCATTTTCCTGTGGTATTCGCTTATTTAATGAAGTAACGTGCATCTACTGTGATTTTTTAAAATAAATATATATATATATATGTATATATATTTATTATGATATATATATATATATATATATATATTATATATATGATATATATATATATATATATATATATATTATATATATATATATATATATATATATATATATATATATATATATATTAATTATATATATATAAATATATATATATATATATATATATATATATATATATATCTATATAATATATATATATATATATTATATATATATATATATACTGTTGTCTCGCATTTTTGGAGCTGTGGATGCAGTAGGTGGAAGCATTGCAGACAAGACACACTATATAGCAGACCGAAATCTTTGTTTAAGGCGACAAAACTAAAACTTCTGGCACCTCCGGGGATTGGGAAAAGGTAAACAGTGACTGTGGTTGTCTTGTGGCTCAAAGATATAAGGCCTACCAAGGGAATCGCTTATTGTGTCACCAAAACTTTGGGGAGTCTAAATGAATACAAATGTTGGTCACAGGATTGTGAGTAAAATTGAGTGTATCAAGAAAAATAGCTCTGATATGAAGCCTATGTGGTCCTGAAATGGAAGGGAATGAGAATGAAAGAATATACTGTCTGGGAGACTTTATTTCTAAACACTGTTTTGTAATTTTTTTACTGTATAGTTATCTCTTTTAATTTCTGCCATTGGCATTACGGTTAAAGTTTGAATTGTTTTTGCTTGTTTCTTTGGTTGAGTTAAAGGAGAAAAGGTGGCAACTTCGATCGATCTAGAATTGAATTGAACATAGAGTTTAGGCCAAACGCCAACCCCTGGGACCTAAGAGGGCATTCAGCGCTGAAACGGAAATTGACAATAAAATGTCTGAAAGGTGTAACGGGAGGAAAACCTCGCAGTTGCACTATGAATCAATTATTAGAAGGTGGAAAGTAAGATGGAAGACAAAGAATATGAAAGGAGGTACAGTAAAAGGAAATAAAGGAATTGCAGCAAGGGGCCGAAGGCACGCTGTAAAGAACCTTAAATAATGTCTACAGTGCATCGCATGAGGTGCACTGACGGCAATACCCACTACGGGGTCGATCGAGTTAGATCCAAATGTAAGAAATCCTTTCAGAAAATCACTATTACCAACTGACAAAGGTTTACAACTATAAGAAAATGCGGTTTATTTACATAATAATAACGTGAGCAAAAAGGCTTCATACATCATGAAGAAAAATCTAAATAATCATCTAATTTAATGGAAAGGCACCAGTAAACAAAGCATAAAATATCTTTATACAAAATAAAGGAAAAAAGAATAAAGAATGACTCAACCTACTAAAAAATGGTAAATAATTTTGCTAGTTTTCGAAGGCAGCACGACACACTGTGGAAAATTAATTATTACCGTTATGAAAGCCCTGGAAGTCATCTGAATTTACTCTGAAACACAAGAAAGGCGAGATAGGCTTTCAACACTAACAGAGCACAAATGAGACAACATTTAAAGAAGATAATCCTGGTAAATCCCCTCTAAATAACTGAAGCAACTGTCACATCTTACGCAATACTAACTAAGTCAGTCTAGTAGGAAACAAAAAAAGCAGGATTAAAACATGGAATCAGAGGAAGCAAAGAAAACAAATACAAAATTTCACCGACGTCTGAGTTCGATGAAAAACCTAGAGGGGAAAAAAAAAAAAAAAAAGAGAAAAAAAACTGTCGATGGTAAACAAAGCAATTTCCCTCTGGAGAGACAGACCTTTAAAATTCCATCTACTTTGACAATGGCTCTGGCACTTCCCCCATCCACTCTGAGGGGAGGAATTGGGGGAGACACAATATACTCAATCACAATTCCCAGGCTAAATTAATCAGCTTCATTGGATCCGATCAGTTTGCTGATAAAAGTCTGATATGATTTGCAGAGGGAAATGATCCTGGGAGAATTAGAACACCTACTGATCTCGTTTCTATTTCTTTACTAATTCTCATTTATCTGCCGAGTCTCGTCATCCGTCACTACTGACACCTGAACTCATTTTTCGTCTTCCGTTTAGTTGAAATGACACAAAAGAGAAACATACAACAGAGGATGGAAAAAAAGAGGAACATTAACAAAGAATGAAAAAAAGAGCAACAAAGAATAAAAAAAAAAACATACAACAAAGTATAGAAAAAGTGAAACATAAACAAAGAATGAAAAAAAGAGAAACATACAACAGAGGATGAAAAAAAGAGAAACATGAACAAAGAATGAAAAAAAGAGAAACATATAACAAAAGGATGAAAAAAAAGAGAAACATACAACAAAGAATGGAAAAAAAGAAAAACATACAACAGAGGATGAAAAAAGAGAAGCACAAACATACAACAAACGAGGAAAAAGAGAAAAAAGAAACAAAGAATAAAAAAAGACAAACATAAACAAAGATTCAAAAAGTGAAACATATGCAAAGAATGAAAAATGAGAAACATACAACAAACAATGAAAAAAAGAAACATACAACAAAGAATGAAAAAAAGAGAAACATACAAGAAGGAATGAAATAACAAAAGAAACATACAACATAGAAAACAAAGGAATGAATAGAGAAAACGCTCCCTGCCCTGCCTGCCGTAATTTCTGCATCCCCGGGAATCACTCTTTGATTTTTTTTCCTCTTCTTTTTTCTTTTTCTTTTCTCTTTTTTTGGAGAGGTTGGCGGGGGGGGGGGGGGGGAGGGGGGGGGGGGGGGGGACCCCGAGCCCAATACACAAGTAAACCTTTTGCATAAAATACAACAAAAACTTGTATGCCTTTATGGGCGTTTGTAACTTAACAATCTTACAAATACCTATCAATTTAATGTACAGCGTAGTAGAAGTTATTATTATTAATTTTTTTTTTTTTTGCATATCAATAGGTATTTGCATTGCTTGAACAAGTTTTAGTCTTATTGCATATTTTACACACACTCTATCATATATATATATATATATATATATATATATATATATATATATATATATATATATATATTATATATATATATATATATATATATATATATATATATATATTATATATATATATAATATATATATATATATATATATTAGTGTGATGTAGAAAAATAAGCAATAAGACTAAACTTGTTCAAGCAATGCATATATATATATATATATATATATATATATATATATATATATATATATATATAGATATATATATTAATGTGTGTGTAAGTAACATTTCTAAAAGTAGCTTGACTGTAGTGTGCTTTTTCACTTTTACTTTTTAAACAAACTATTGCGTCATCGTGTTTTACATCACAGGATACGACTAAATGATAAACGGCCACCTCAAGTGTTTTTAATCATCTGACAAACTGAGCAGACATAAACCCAGAAGTCACATTTCATTCCAGTAATTGCAGACCTATCACGCACCAAGTTCATGAAAGCCAATCAAGCTGTTCCTTTTTATCTCTTACCTATTTATAACTCTTCAGTGGAGCACAAAATAGTGTATTATTTCCTTTTCCATGGTTTTCTATTTTTCCATTTCATTCTTATATCTTCACTTGCCAACTCTTTAAATTCCTTAAGGTTGCCTCAGCCAAAGCCCCTCAAGCTTGGAAAGGACATCAATTTCCATTTCTTTATATACATATGAAATAGACAAAACGCTCATCGTGCCACGCGTCAAACTGAAACACAAGAATTCTTACAGATATACAGTTATTTGATTCCCTACTTATCAGTGTCGCCGCATGATACAAAGCAGTTACAGTGATCTCACTATCTGCTTTCAACTGTGAAGGTTCCATTTTTCAATGCAAGAAAGAGACAGATCAGGAACACCTCCCCTTCATTTCAGGAACATCTTTCGCTCCTTTCTTGAAGGGAAAGGAAACTGCAGCTGCCGTCTCTCTCCTCCTCCTCCATCCAGTCCAGTCCAGCACTTTCGGAAAATGGGAGAAAAATAAGGGGAAAATGCTTGTGGAAATGTCGAGGCCTACATCCTTTGCAGCTGTCCGGAGCCTGGCGTTTTGTCTCTTTGGAAATCATAAAACTTTTTTTTTTTTTTTTTTTTTTTTTCTTTTTTTTTTCGAACAGTCAGGGCAAATACCCAGCAGCTTAGCTTTGGAGATTTTCACTTCTGCACAGTAAGTCCGAGGGTCACAAAGGAAGCTTAAATCGTGGGTGGTTATTCTTATAAAAATATTCATTCATAAATAGATTATGATTGTTGTCATATATATCTCTACTACTCACTGGACACTAGTTTTAATTAAAAGTGTTTCCTTGTCATTGCAATGCAAACAATTACAAATATACAAAAAAAATACTTTTAGTGGCATGAGTCTTAAAATGAAGAACCAAATCCACAGTTATGTATACGTATATAAATTCAAATCCAGTTATGTATACGTATATAAATTTAAAGAGAAATCTCTACAGACAGCTTCTGGGAATCTATCCGATTCCCCCTTTCCATTCCCCACTTTGAAAATGGGAATCGAACGCATTCCCGAAAGCTATCTGTGCAGATTTATCTTTAAATATATGTACACATACATTACAGCAGATTTGTTTCTGCACAACATGCAGTATTAAAAATGATGACTCGTAATCTATGATACAGCACTACATTTATCTTCCTCTTGTTTCCATCGCAACTGTAGGTAGTACATCCGTCTGCGGCCTTTCTGTTCAAACGAAAATGAATCGCTTCCCGCGGAGTCTCGTAACGGTCACCCGTAACGGCCAAATGAACGCAGTGAGTAGGAGATAGGGGGTAAGGTACGGGGAGTAGGCCATAGGGAGTCCGCAAGGGTCGACACTTTCTTGGGAATTCAACGGCGAGAAAGTAATTACTTTCATTCGCTTGTCTTCATGAAGAGGAATTGTAACTTCTCAGTGAAGCCCCGAATTGCTTGGGTGGAAGACCTTTGCATTTTATCCCCCCTACAGGACCCGTATCATTCTTGTAGTATTTTCTAGTATTCTCTCTTTTCACTGGGATTCTGTGGAGAATATTTTCCAAAGCGACGAAGCAGTATATCAGGTTCATCAGAATGAATCCAAGTAAAAAAGGCACGTTAATCTTTCCAACATTGTTTGTTTGTTTGTATGGTGTTTTTACTTTGCATGGAACCAGTAGTTATTCAGCAACGGGACCAACGGCTTTACGTGACTTCCGAACTACGTCGAGAGTGAACTTTTATCACCTGAAATACACATCTCTCACACCTCAATGGAATGCCCGAGAATCGAACTCGCGGCCACCGAGGTGGCAGACTAAGATCATACCAACAACGCCAATGAGGCACCCAGTACCCTGAAAGTTAGGCAACGTCCTAATCATTCTGAACAAGTTATTACCCTCAGCCACGGCCCATGAAACTCTCTGCCGCGGATCACGAAATTTGAACCTCGTTCTGGTGGTGGTCTGTGTTGTTGGCACTTGATAGAGTTGTCAGAAACACGGTCATGGCTAACTTTAACCTTAAATAAAATCAAAACTGCTGGGGCTAGAGCGCTGCAATTTGGTATGTATGATGACTGGAGGGTGGATGATCAACATAGCAATTTGCAGCCCTCTAGCCTCAGTAATATTTAAGTTCTGAGGGCGGACAGCAAAAGTGCGGACGGACAGGCAAAGCCATCGCAATAGATTTCTTTTGTCTTTTACAGAAAATCATGAAAGTGTCATTATTACGAAAATAAGAAAGAATAATGATGATACTACAGAGGAAAAGAAACTCATGGCACTGAAGGCTACAATGACGATGAAGATGAATGTCAGGTTCCATTGGTTTGCAGGAGTCCAGAGGGCCACACTAAGCTCCCTATCCCTTTCAAGCTTTATCACAATGGGCTTAGACCTCGTGTGAGGAAAAGCCAGCTTAATTCAAACCGTACAACCAACCACTGTCAGCTTAATTCAATTATGTGCAGTAGAACGCTGGTGGAATTCCGGTTGTGTTTTATCTCTCCTTCTCAGATCTTGAAAACTACCGAGGCTAGAGGGCTGCAAATTGGTATATTGATCACCCACTCTCCAATCACCAAACATACCAAATTGCAGCCCTCTAGCCTCGGTACTTTTGATCTTATTCAAGGTTAAAGTTAGCCATGATCGTGAGTCTGGCCACGCCATGGGGCAGGCCACAACCGGGTCGTGGATGAAAGTTTCAAGGGCCGGGCCTCATACTGCTTTATACGCTATACAGAGAAGCATTTTTTACTTTGTTTTATACCGTCTTACCAGTAGCAATAGCAATAAATCAATAAACGAGCTGTAATGTAAATTCGACTAAAATGCAAATATTCCATAACCTTGGAAAGGATGAATGACTAACATGTGCTGAGGTAAAAATGTCAACCTTCAACTGGTAACGTGAACAGATGACAAAGATGAGCACGAACACCAATCAAATGAATAATTATCTGCTTTAAAAGCAATGATAGCAAACGATAAAGAACAAGAAGAAATCTTACGAGGTTAATAAAAGAACAAAAAAGGGGTTAGGGGGGCGAACGAGGGTAGAGACACATGAAGGCAATTTTAAAAAATTGGGTGAAATAAGTTCTTGCACGAACTTTACACACATTCATTTTCCCAAACTTTGCTGCATGATGAAGTATGGCATTAAGGGTGTTCCTGAAAATATTTATAAAACGAGCAAGTGGTTGGAGATGCTAATAGCCCCCCCTACCAACCACCCCCCCCCCCTTTTTTTTTAAACAACATAACATAATTGATTTCCATTAAGCAAAAGAATTGTTAGCGGAAAAAGCTACATTCTTGCTTGATAAATTCGATTTCATCAAAATTCGAATGACTAAGTAAGAGTGTTTTTTATGAAGGATTTCCATTGCTATTTAGGCCTACATCTCTTTTAACTGCTTGTAGACAACGCGTTTTCTAAGTGCTTGTGGACCACGCGCATGCGCAGAATCTTCCCAACTGCGTTGCTGTTAAAGAGCCGTTTTAATTATCACTTTAGTAAATGCGTGTCCGAAAGAGAGAGAGAGAGAGTTTCCAAACCGCTTTTCTGTTACAAGGCTGTTTTAAATGTCACTTCAGTAAGTGCGTGTCAGAGAGAGAGAGAGAGAGAGAGAGAGAGAGAATCTGATATGCATGAAACACAAAAACGAATCTGTGGGTTGACCTTGTTTTCGAAAGACAGCTAACACACTCCAATTAGCGTCCATTGTTTACCATTACCCAAGAGCCTGATGGTGTCCGTGAAAATGCAAGGGTGATTTCACCATCAGTGAATGTGCAGTGAATGTGATGAGATCGTATAAATTCGAGAAGCTGTTTGCGAAAATGTTTCCATCTTGATGAACTCTTTTGGAGGACCAATTTGTGCCTAAAAGTTTTAATCGGTTCTAAGTTCTTCTGAAGGACAAGTATTTTCTTGTAACCGCCAACTTAAAAGGCCGCATTATTCTTGAAGGATGCTCGCTCTGTTGACATTACATTTTTTATCTAAAAATTCTTTTAATAATTGCTATCATTCATCTGAGTTCTACACCAAATATCAGTTCAAATACTGGAATACGAAATATATTATATTATATATAATATATATAATATAATAGGTATATATATCTCTATATATATATATATATATATATATATATATATAAATATATATATTATATATTATAATATATATATCTATATCTATATATATATATATATAGATAGATATATTAATATATATTATAATAATATATTATATATATTTATATAATATATAAATATTATATATTATATCTATATATATATATAGATATATATATATATATATATATATTATATATACTATATATATATATATAGATATATATATATATATATATATATATATATATTATAAAACTGTTCATTTATTCACAGTATTCTGTATTTGAAAATATATAATTTTTTTTCATGATATTGGATGTGGGAAAAAATATTTTAAAAACACCATGAATATTTCTTGATTATTCCTAAAGTTTACCTACCTCTATTTTTCATTAGTTGAAAATTGCCACAAAGATTTTTGAACGAAAACAACCACGGAGACGCCCATTAAAATAGTGAACAAGGCGTGATCCGACCTCCAGCTTACTCGAGGAGCGTGCTAAAACCTACAGTGAAATAGCGCGTTGTTTCACCAACGAAAATTAAAATAAATACGCTAAATCTTATTATAAATAATTGTTCTCTACTGTTTAACATTCGCATGATTTATTTTTCACACTTTCATTCTAATATATAAATCATAAATATCCTATCCTAAAATTCCTGTATCTTGAACTCAACGCGAAACACCTTTTTCAGACCTTTTCAGTCTTTTTCCACGGGTCTTTCCTAAACCCCTAACAAGAGCAACAACGTCAACAACAACAACAACAACGAGAACAACAACAAACACAACAAAGTAGTTTGTAGGCTAACTCGCCGAATAGGCGAAAATAACTTGGAAAAAGCTAAAAGCTGAATCTGCCCCTTTTTCCCCCCTGACAGATCTGGAACACCTGGTTTCTGACGGTATAACAATGTTATAGTAGATTCATATTTGCCGTGCATTTCATGTCTAGGTCAGTCCCTTACGACGCTCCTGATTGGCTGTTGATAAGCCACTCACAGGGCTGGAAACTCTCAGTCTCTCTCTCGAGTTCATATAGGGAGGATGTACGTTCCTTCTCTCTTTGAGGTATGCTTTTGAAAGACGTATCCCTCTGGAGAGGTGGGGTATACATCCTACCTATGTGAACTTGAGAGAGAGACTGAGAGTTTCCAGCCCGAGATTGGCTTATCAACTGCCAATCAGGAACGTCGTAAGGGACTGGCCTAGACATCAGATGCACCGGTGATGTGAATCTACTATAGTAATCTGCCATTACAAGCTAAAGTATTAGACAAAATTCCAGGAGGGACTAGTGAATATTGAGTGCGGAGAATAAGACTCAAACATAACAACATTCCAACTATCAAAACGAATGGAAGAAATATGAGTCGCATTTGATTCAGGGAGACAACCGTATTACTCCGTCATCCTTCGTAACAGAAGCCAACTCTTCGTATTTTATCTGTGTTTTCGGAGATGTAGTGATATTGATTTCTACGCACTCGAATTCATTTTAGTGAAGCTTTTAGACTTTTTGAGCTTGGTTTTTATTCTACACTGCTGATGCTGCTATACACCTCACCTTTCCTACGCAAGTTCTGACTCGAAGCTGACGTCAGCTGTAGAAAGAATTAAACGTTCGTCGGACGGAGACTGTCAGCGCTTCCGATTCTTTTATTCAGACCCTCATTCAAATAAGGGAATTAAGGGAATGTTGATGTTTGTGTGTGTATACATATAAATATATATAAATATATATACATATATATACGTATATATATATATTATATAAATGCACATAAAGTATATATATACACACATGCACCCTTTAGCTTGTAAACATTTTTGGGAGGGACGTTGGATTCTCTCCCCAAGAGGAAATTCAGATGAGGTCAGTTCATAAACTATTCAGATATTTATTTAACCTTAACCAACAGGGAAAGAGGCGGAAAACATATTGGCCGGGCAAATTGTGCTCGAATTCCGTTACTCTTGCAAAAAGTGAAAAAGGGCATCTCTCTCTCTCTCTCTCTCTCTCTCTGCCTGCCTGATGTAACAAAAGAAATTCTATTTACATTTCTCATTTTAAAGGGGAGAGGGATTATAATTTTATTAAATTCATAAGCAAAGAGTGAAAAAGGGCCTCTCTCTCTCTCTCTCTCTCTCTCTCTCTCATCACGACACTTAGCACGTGGCACTGCCTCCACCTCGTAAGAGCAATGCCACATATGGCCCCCTTCCCAGGAATTCCATTCTCTGGATTACGTTATAACCAATCTTAAGGGTCCTCACTATTGGAGCCCGGAGGGTTTCTTGCTTAAGAGAAATTATACCTCTGCATCACTCGTGTACACATTAGGTGAAAGATTGCTTTTATATCATAACCTTAGCATAATCTTGCTATTTTACATCCAATTCTTGTAACGTGAAGAAAACGGCTAGTAGAATTGAATAGAATATAGAATTTAGGGCAACGGCCAAGCGCTGGGACCTGTAAGGTCATTCAGCGCTGAAACGGAAATTGACAGTGAGAAGGTTTGAAAAGTGTAACAGGAGGGAAATCTCGCATTTGCACTCTGAAGCAACTGTTAAAGAAGGTGGAAAGTCTGATGGAAGGAAGAGAATATGAATGGAGGTATAGCAAAGGTAATGAAAAAGGTTACAGCTAGGGACGAAGGGAAAGCAAAGACCCTTAAGTAATGCCTACAGTGTACAAACTGAGGTGCACTGACGTCAAGGAAACAGCTTGTACGCATAATAACAGTTGGAAATGGCATTGCTTCCATTATCTATAAAACTATACAAGAGCTAATCAATATTAAGTCTAAATGAATCTCTAGTTAAAAACTAAGTATATCTGTAAAATGTTAACAGCCTAAAAGTCAATGAAGGGCAAATCGACTATAAACGAATTTATACTTAAAAATAATGCGGCAGACTTCGTACGCTCCCACTTTAGAAATTTATATCTTAGTAGGCAGTTACAATGTTCCCTAATAGACTTGGCACTCGCAGAATAATACTTAGAACCCATACACAGTCTGCTGAAGAATCCACTCGCATCCAAGACACAATCCACACTAAACCAAGAAGAATCCACACAGGGAAGTGATCCCATCCAGACGTACGAAGTAGAAAACCAAACCAAGGAAATTTACAGCTTCAATAGTGCTCAGTCCTATAAGTTATAATTGGTAATGATTACTGGGGAACTTTTAAACAGCTTCTACCAACGCAAGGATAGAGATGATCTTTAAAAAGAGTTGGTACTGCTACACGCTACAGCCTTCAAGGAAACTAAAGAAGGAGGGTATAGTTAACGAAAAGAGCTTGAAACCAGTACTGAACAAAGGGAGGACTTTGGTATTGACTGAATATAGAATATGGCCAAAGGTCGAGCACTTAAGTAGATTCACATGAACCGTGCATTTGGTGTTGATAAAGCAATTACAGGACTAGAAACTCTCAGTCTCTCTTGAGCGTTCACATAGGCAGGATGTATGTTCCACCTCTTCTGAGGGATACTTTTGAAAGACGTATCCCTCAGGAGAGGTGGAACATACATCCTACCTATGTGAACTCTCGAGGTAGACAGAGTATCCAGCCCTGTGATTGGCGTATCGACAGCCAATCAGGAACGTCGTAAGGGACTGGCCTAGACATCAGATGCACGGTTGATGTGAATCTACTATACGAACCAATGAGGTCATTCAGCGCTGAAACTGAAACTGACAGTAAAAGTTTGAAAGGTGTAAAAGGAGGAAAACCTCAAAGCAATTAAACTGCGAATCAATCGTAATGAGAGGGTGGAAAGTAAGATGGAAAATAATATGAAAGGAGGTACAGTTAAAGAAACGAAAAGGGTTGCAGCTAGGGGGGCCAAAGGGATACTGCAAAGAACCTTAAGTATTGCCTACAGTACATCACATGTGCTGCACTGACGGCACTAACACCCCTACGAGGGGGAAGGACTTTAAATTGCTAATTAATTAAAACACTACTTTTTCTTTTTTCAGAACAAATTTCTTCCCAAAGCCACCCAAAGAAAATAGAAAGAGATAGAGTAATATTAATTAAATCAGCAAACATCACGGGGGGCGGTTGAATATTATATATTACGAAAGAATCAGAATTTTATTTTCCTCACTGGAAATCATCTTTCTCCGACTAAGGCTCGTGGAACCTTCTTTGACCTCTCTTGTCAATTAATTCATTTCACATAATTTCAAACATGAGTTAATATCAAGTAATGTGTAATTTTAAAAAAACGCTTACTCCTACCCTCATCAATTACTGCTCTGATTAACCTCACCTCAATCCTTAGCCTTAGTTTCAAAGACTCCCAACAGGATAATTATTACTTCCCTAGGTATCCTTCCACTCTATCAAATCAACGCCACCAATTTTAAGAAGGTTATGATGAATTGATTTTATCTTGTCAGTTTCTCTCTACAAATAATTCACAAGTTGTCAAAGTCCTTCGAATTTGAAAATTAGAAAATTAAAAAGTTCAATTATCACTGGCAGCTGCCATAAATAACTACATTCATTTGTAATAACTGCTCCATCATCGGTCTAAATCAGAAAATACATCGTTCGCTTTGCTTCTGACCAATTTAAATTCCTGAATGGCTAATTTATAAGTAATAAGAAAAGGACTACATTTTATTTCAAGTAGCTATATGATAAATGTCACTTTATTGACTTTGCTGTGAGACAAACAGCTGTCAGCTTAAACATGAGCTAGGACTACACATGTAGGCCACAATCTTTCAAAGCTATATATATCTAAAGGAAGCACAAAACTGCCCAAGTGCTATTATTGGAAACAAGACCACGTAAAACAAGTAAAAAAAGGTAATCTAGTTTTCTGTACAACACTGTTTAAACACCCAGCCAAGGCCCATGGAACTCTCAGCCGGCCGTCGTGGCCTGTGTTGTTGCGGCACCATACGCACGATTATGGCCAAATTTAACCTTCAATAAAAACAAAAACTACTGAGGCTAAAGGGCTGCAATTTGGAATTTTTGAGGATTGGAGGGTGCATGATCAACATACCAATTTGCAGCCCTCCAGACTCAGTCATTTCTAAGATCTGAAGACGGACAGAAAAATTGCTGACAGACAGACAAAGCCATCTCCACAGTTTTCTTTCACAGAAAACTAAATACGGCGCTGTTACAGCGCGTTTACACTTTCACTTTTGGTTACTGCTTATATATATATATATATATATATATATATATATATATATATATATATATATATATATATATATACATATTATATATATACATATTATATATATATATATATATATATATATATATATATATATATATATATATATATATATATATATATATATATATATATATATTCATATCAAATACGTCAAAGTAGTGTTCATTCAACAATTCTTCGTTCCAAGGGAAAGTAACGGAAGAAAATAATTGTAAGTGAACACTCAAATCCCCATTGGAAAAATGAATTACTGAATGAATCATCAGTGACGATACTGGTCTAACTCAGGGGGTTCATTTTTGCGACTATTCCTACTTGCAGATGTACAAAACGAGGCACTATCTAACCCCTCAGGAGAAGCTGTGATCTATCTTGGAATATAGATTATATGTTAGATAATGTATACAACGCCTCAGTGTGTGAAA
This sequence comes from Macrobrachium nipponense, assembly GCF_015104395.2. NCBI lineage: Eukaryota > Metazoa > Arthropoda > Malacostraca > Decapoda > Palaemonidae > Macrobrachium > Macrobrachium nipponense. The sequence goes on from NC_061097.1 coordinate 22,581,790, forward strand.
CAATGTTCCAGGAACCTATGCTTCATTTGTCAAAAAAGCCAAAATTAGTTTATAATATATAATATATATAATATATATATATATATATATATTATATATATATATATATATATATAGATAAAGAGAGAGAGAGAGAGAGAGAGAGACGAGAGAGATGAGAGAGGGAGAGGCGAGAGAGAGAGAGAGAGGAGAGAGAGAGAGAGAGAAGAGAGAGCCTTATGCTATAAGAATTTACTGATTTTACAAGTGGATATTCAACACACGTCCTGGTCACTACCTATATGATATGGGTTGGATGCTTTCAACTAAACTGACATATGGAGGATATTAGGGGGCATAGTGTGGACCTCTTCACACCGCCTACCCCTCAGAAACGAAATATAAAAGAAGCAGGAGGCTAGTCAGTTTACGGGGCTCTGAATAATTATTTACTTCATTAATTCACTTAAATTAGATATTGGTAACAGAATATTCATTAACCTTTTCTTGATGGCTCCGTTTTTCATGAGTTCATTATTTTTACTAATTATATCTTCATCATCATCATCATTATGGAATATCAAGCCTCCTTTGGGCAATAATGACCGGACGAAGTGAAGAATTTACCCCAGAGAGAGAGAGAGAGAGAGAGAGAGAGAGAGAGAGAGAGAGAGAGAGAGAGAATTATCATTTTGGATTGTTTTCCTTTAGTGCCTTTTTCCCCTGAGGGCGGCTGGCCCTTTATTTTGTTCGTCTTCATGGAATATTTCCCTTAAAGCATTTCCTTATACCCTTCATCTATCCTTTACTGTTCCTTCTTTATATATCAAGGTTGTATTTCTTATCACTGATTAGGTAAGAAGCTAAAAGTTACCGGACCTTTTAATAGTTTTAGTCAGTTGTTACTGTATTCTAACCAAGCTCTGTCGAAGCCCGTGATACGACCAACTACTTTTCAGTCATAATTCCCCTTCGGTTTACGTCTATATGCATTACTATTTCCGATGTAGAGCGAATTGAATATTAAACGACAAATGTAGTTTGAACCTTGTTTATAAATAATAGTGAAGTGATAGAGATATAACACACACACACACACACACACACACATATATATATATATATATATATATATATATATATATAGATATATATATATATATATATATATAGGTAAAAGGTATAAGCAACGAAGGAAAAATATACAACGGAGTTTTCTGCAAGATTTCTCGACTCAACGTCCTTTACTCGGCAGATAAACTGACCTACATGAGGAACTGACAGTACAAGAGAGGTCGTATTACTGACAGATAGGGATTATAAGGAGATTAGTACCTTAGTACCTAGAATCCTGCACACCTGGAGAATGAGTAACCTTCTCAAACAAGCATAAACATCGGTACAATTAAAAAAAAACTTCGCCCTATATAATCCTTTAATTGTCTTGTCCTTGTGTCTCAGCAGATTGACTTAATCTCTTTTGTTTTTTTAAATTGTACCCATGTTTATGCTTGTTTGGGAAGGTTACTCATTCTCCAGGTGTGCAGGATTCTAGGTACTAATTTCCTTATAATCCCTACCTGTCAGTTACACGACCTTTCTTGTGTTGTCAATTCCTCATGTAAGTCAGTTTATCTGCCGAGTAAAGGACGTTGAGTCGAGAGATCTTGAAGAAACTCCGTTGTTTATTTTTCCTTCGTGGCTTATACCTTTATTAATGGATTTATCACGTTCCAAACTTTCGTGATTCAGTTATATATATATATATATATATATATATATATATATATATATATATATATATATATATATATATATATATATATAGAAAAGTAAGTGAAACAGGGACTTGGAACAAGTACTTGTTCCAAGTCCTTGCTTCCCCTTTCTACCGTGGATTTAAGATATTCTCACGTACGTGTTCCTTCGTGCTACATTGTGGGCGTGTGTGACTATTTGTAGACAAGGTCTACAGAATACCTCGTTTGTAGACAAACACTACCCCTTCCATACCAGTAACTAAGCGTGTTTTACCGGCACTTTATTAGACCAACTATGGAACTGAATCGAAGGTAATCCTTGAACGGAATGACTTCATGTCGCTGTGAGGGAATGTCCCAGACGAGACATGACGGAATAACGGATACCTGCTAGACGACGAGATTTGGGTTAAATAAACGAAATCTTCAGGCGGTTACTCGGTGACGTTGGGGGAAGATCTATCGGTCAAAACAAAAGAGAGAGAGAGAGAGATGAGAGTGAGCGAGGAGAAGAGAGAGAAGACGAGAGAGAGAGAGAGAGAGAGAGAGAGAGAGAGAGAGAGACGTTCGAGGAAGATCTATCGGTCATTACTTTTTCTATTAATTATTCTATGTCAAAGCATCCTTACAAAAACAAATTGAATGAAAGGTTCTTTCAGGAAAATGCGCCTTTCCTTTTCGGGATCCAGAGAACTGCCTGATTGTTCC